>NC_088929.1:42982500-43077500 GCF_038396675.1 Hydra vulgaris
AAAAATTTTTTTTTTTTTATAAAATTTTTATCAACTTATGTATTTTTTTTTTTTAGAGTGGTTGTTGTTTTTAGCTACTAAATTTTATACAAGTTGATAAAAAAACATTTTTTATGACAATTTAACAGCAATTGAAAGTTTTAATAGGCAATTTATTCACGATTTTTATAAGCCTGTATAATTAAGAAACTAATTTGCTATGTATGATAGAACTATGAGAAATTTTGTTAATTTTTTTTCTTATGTTATTTATTTATTATTTTTTTTGTTTTGTTTTTTCACTTTTAATAATGTTTTTGCTATACATTACAAGTATAAATTATAGTAATAAATTCTTGTTTACTTTTAATTATAGTAATTCATTCTGGTGTTACTCGTCATTCAATTAAGTCTCATCCTTTTTCTGTGACTGTCCCTAAATGCTACAAAAACTTTTATTCCTCTAGTTTTTTTCCTCGAACATTAGTTCTTAGGAATTCCCTTCTTCAACCCTTGGAATTAGGAAAAATGAGGTCAGCAATAATTTGCCGACCTCAATCTTTTAGAGGACGGCATCAGGTCGGCAAAAATTATTTGATACAAAGGTCTTATAAAACATAGAAATGAGGTCAGCAATTTTTTACTGACCTCAAACAATTTCAGGTCGGCAGTTAGGTTGGCATTGCCGAATGCCAATCCTAATTCCGAGGGTTGCTTCCTTCATATTGCTTTCCTGATTCATATAATTTGCAATCCTTAAAGTTGTCTGTCAATCGTTATTTTGCTCTAGAATCTTCATATTTTCTCTTCCAGTAACTTTTAACTCTAATTAGTGGTTGCTTGCAGCCTTGTTGGAAACGGAAATGTTTAAAAAAAAAAGTCAAAAATATAGAAATAGTCCAATTAATCTGCTTAGTAGTGATTTAATAGTTAACTATATCAATTTGTTGTGGTTGTAAAATACAAAGGGAATAACAAGCTTTAAAATTCTTTAAAAAATTCATAAAATAGAAGCAATAAGTAGTAGTAAAATACAGAAAACTTTTTTTCTGCCATTCAAAATAAAAATTTAAAAATAATAGGCAACTTTTAAAAGCATTTACTTATGCAGCCCTCAGAATTAGGGTCGGTATTCGACAATACCAACCTAATAGCGTCCGAGGTTACCAAAAAATTGCAGAGCTTGTTTTTATGTTTTATGGTAACCCCTTTGTGTCCATTTTTTTTGCCAACCCCAAAAAGTTTGAGTTTGGCATTTAACTGCCAGCCTCACTTTTCCTGATTACGAGGGTTGCTTAAGTTTATCTAGAAACGCTTTCATGTAAAATAAAATTATGGAAAGGAAAAATAAAAAGAAGAATATATTAACTTTCCTATTTTACACTTTAACTGGAGTCTATTCAAGAATAAAAATTTTATTTGGCCATTTAATAGATCAATTACCCTATTATCATAAGTTAATTTTTGTTGTCATTCTAAGAATGTTATTATTTTCTCATACGTTTCAAGATTTATTTTAAAAAAGACCATATCCACTTACTTTATTTAAATCCTAAAAATTCTAGAAATAAAATTTAAATAACATTTTCTTGATTATAAATTGCATTTGCATGACTAATAATTTAAGAAAAAGATCAAAAATTGGAATAACCTCCTCCATAGTAGTGAAGAGGTAAATTTATACTACAAAAATTAAAAAAAATATTAATTTAATATACTATGTAATTTGATTTTTTAGTTTATATATAATTATTAGTTGTCTAGTTAATAAAATAATATATAGTTAATAAAAATAAGTTACCCATTAATCCAGAAAATCGATTAAAAGTTCTTGGGATTCTTGTCTGTGGGTTAATTTCTATAAGAACATTTTTCTCTGTATGTATATAAACCTGCAAAAGTCCAGCACGATTTAAAGGACTATCCATTAGCATTAGTAAACACTGATGAGTGATGTCAGGCCGAGAATTTGCAGGGTCGCGTCCATGCTTTTTTATTATATTTTTATGGTCATCGCAATTCATCAACTCAAAATTTTTTCCACTCTATAATATTTGAATATATATATATATATATATATATATATATATATATATATATATATATATATATATATATATAAATATATTTTTATTTTTTATTATATTTATTTTTATCAAGCAACTATTTACAATTAAAGATGATTTCCGATATATAAAATATTTAAAAATATTAAATACAAAATACACTTTATCATATATAGTAGTTTCAAGACTGGAGAACCTGAAGAAGATAAAATCTTATCATCAGTAATCTTTGATAATAAAAAAGACAGTAAAAGTTTATTGTTAAAAAAAATCAAGTAAGGAATCTTGATTGACAATTAGTTCAATTATGTTCTTTTTGAATTTTTGAGAGGTATTGGTTTCTCTTAGTTTACAACTCATGCTTGTAAAATGGTTCCATAGCATTGGGCCACGATAGGAAATGGCAAAGCTCGTAAGTTTTGATATAGGGAAAGGTTTTTTATAATTTCCGGTTGATTGAGTGTTGTATCGGTTTGATAATTTAGGAAAAATATTTTCGAAAACCTTTGGAGTTTTTTTAAACTGATGTTGGAACATAAATTGTGTGATTTTGAATACATTTATTTCATAAATATCATATCATCATAATTATCATATTTATATCATAAATATCATATATATATATATATATATATATATATATATATATATATATATATATATATATATATATATATATATATATATATATATATATATATATATATTAATAGTGAAAAGGTCAAAAATAAATTAAAAAAAAAGGAAAATAATAACAAATAAAAATTGTTAAGAATAAAAGATTTAAAAAAATAAATAAATAGTGAAAACAATAAAAATATTAAAGAATAAAAATTGAAGAAAAACACTAAATAAACAGAAGAACATAACGCAAAGTTAAAAGAATAAAAATGTTCAACCCTTGCAATTAGGATCGGCATTTGGCAATGCCAACCTAAATGCCAACTTAAAAGTGTTTGAGATCGGGAAAAATTGTAAGACCTTTGTATCAATTTTTTTTTGCTGACCTCATTTTTCCTAAGTACGAGGGTTGAATGTTTGTGATAAAATCGAAAATAAAAAACTGTAATAAGTTAACTAGTTTTTAACTATACTAGTGACACAGAACCTAATTTTGTAAATTGTAGATAACTTTGTATTTTTTTCAATTTTTTGGTTAAATAAATAAATATATATATATATATATATATATATATATATATATATATATATATATATATATATATATATATATATATATATATATATATGAAGGGGTCAGTGGAAAAAGTACTTAAGTCACAAAATTAATGTTTTGAGAAAATTTAGTTTGATCAGAGATATAACACTTTAAAACAAGGATTTAAAATGGCTGATCAAAGTAGATTTTCAAAACATATACTTTGCGACTCAAGTCTTAAGTCATAAAGTAAATGTTTTGAGAAAATCTACTTTGATCAGCCATTTTAAATCCTTGTTTTAAAGTGTTATATCTCTGATCAAACTTAATTTTCTCAAAGCATTAATTTTGTGACTTAAGTACTTTTTCCACTGAGCCCTTCATATATATATATATATATATATATATATATATATATATATATATATATATATATATATATATATATATATATATATATATATATATATATATATATATATATATATATATATATATATATATATATTGGCAATATAAGGTCAGAAGATTAAAAACAATGTTAAAAAAAAGTATTACTAAATACGTTTCTAAACTTTATTTGGGTAAATATAAACATTGAAGTTATGTTTTCTATGATTTTTCTGAAAAAGTATTTTGCCACGCACTGATATTTCATTCATTAAAAATATTTAATATCAATAAAATTTAAATTTGTAAATATAGGCTAATTAGTTTAGGAGAATACATCTAATAACAACATATTTTTATTTGTTTAAGTGTTTTAATTCGAGATTGCATGCTGCACAGTTACAATAACTACCCAGATACCAACACATTTAAAGAGTATCTTACTGCTTTATTCGATAAACACAGCTCGGAAGAAATCACCTTTAATCAGCAGCAAAGAGTCAACAAAAAACATGATATAGTTCCACTAACTCTTCCAGTGGATGATTTTATTGAAAAAGCTTGTCAACAAATAGACCAATTAAGAGACCATCATTATATAGCCAAAAATCAAGCAGCATATTTGCAGCATCTAAGAATAACATTACCAAGTAATCATATTTTAGTATTACTAGACTTTCCATTGGAAAACCAGTCAAGCAACATTGCATCCCTTTTGTTATTTACTATATGGAAGAAAATATGATAAAATGTAAAAGTGTTTTTATTATTTCAGATCATTTGCAACACAATACAAACTCAGTTCATTGTTTCATTTATGAAGTAATAAAACATTTAAAAGAGTTGATGCCTTACTTTAACCACTGCATTTATTTTAGTGATGGTGCACGTTCACAATATAAAAATTAAAAAAAAACATATCTAACTTATGTCACCATAAACTAGATCATAGAGTATCTGCAGAATAGCATTTTTTTGCCACATCACATGGGAAGAGTGCTTGTGATGGCATTGGGGGCTCTGTCAAAAGACTTGTAGCTAGGGCCAGTTTACAATCACTAACAGATCCTATCAATTCACCTGAAAAAATGTATGATTGGCGTAGACAAAATATTAAAGGAAGACATTTTTAATACATTTCAAATGATGCAATTGTATTACATTGCATAAAGTTTAAATTAGAAGAACGTTATGCTACTTGTTCAACAATTCCATGAACAAGAAGCCACCATTGTTTTATACCACAATCATTAACTACTTTACAGATGAGACAGGTGTCATTTGACAATATGTAAATGTTTCTAAAATGCATCATATGGTTTCACTTGCTTCTCTTTCACCAGGAATTAATATAGCATGTGTTTATGATGCAAAATGGTTTTTAGGCAATATTGTGGAAATATCTGAAGAAAATCAAGATGTTCTTATCAAGTTCATAAAGCAGTCTATTTTGTTAAACACTTTTACTTGGCAACATAAAGAAGATATTTGCTGGGTTCCAATAAAATTTCATCTTTAAAAGTTTAATCAACAACTGGTAGATGCTATGAACTATCAGCTCAAAAAAAAAACTGAAATATTACATATGTACAATAGCATAAGTAACATAATTAAATAACAACGCAGCAAAATTATTATAAATTTGATTTAATTGTTTTAAACATATAGTGGGTTGCCAAATTATTAGGGACACTTTACTTTTTACGTAATTTTAAAGTTTAAATGATTTTAGCGAGCAAATAAATTGTTTTTAAATAATTTTTTTTTGTGTATTTTAGTTACCAATATAACTATAATTGTTTTTAAACTGAGGTAATTGTGTCAGTCCGTCCTATCAGTCAAAAAGTTAGTTTATTATTCAATTAGCTGTCAATTGATGAAAAGTGTGGTTGGAGTAAGTTAAAAATTAATTTCAATTATTTATTTTTGGAACAATTTTTTGCAAGTTTTTGGAGTTTGGAACTATTGAAACCTAAGTATTGATTAATTATTTCAGTTGTTCAATTATTTATAGTTAATAATTTATTATTTTTGCTAATTTTAATGCATAAATCCTGACTTGTAACCATTCTCACCTCTCATTGATTTTTTTAGTATGGGCAAGTCTCCAGACTTAACCCCAAGAAAAAGAAGGGAAGTAAAAACCTTACTTCTTCATTCTTGTAACTCTGGAACCAGACGGTGTTAACAAGTGGCAGAAAAAGGATCACTACTCCACATTGTGACCGTAAAATTAGAGACATCTGTCTTAAAAACAGAAAAAAAAGTGTGGCTTAACTAGCTACAATGATAAACAATGAAGAAATTAACATCTCCAAAAGGACGGTTCAGAGAAGGTTGGATGAAGAGAATTTAATGAGTTGTTGTCCGACCAAAAAGAAGAGTATATGTTCATGCATGACTTATATGTTATAATTATAGAGTATATGTTATAATTATAGAGTATATAATTATAGAGTATATGTTCATGCATGACATGCACCGTGCCATAAATCTTGAAGTGTTACAGCATTCTTAACTGAAAAAAAAGTGTGTGCCTTGCCATGGCCAGGGAATTAACCTGATATGAAGCCCATAGAAAATCTATGGGAGTTCACAAAATGGGAAATTGCCAAAGAAATCATCATTACCAAGCAGCAATTAACAGAAACCCTAATAAGAGAGTGGCATAGCAGCCCCTGTCTCCAACAAAATGCAAAAGTCTACATAGAAAGCATGCCCTGACACCTGGAAGCTGTTATTGTAACTAAGAGTGGCATTACAAAATATTAAGATTATTACCTTATTTGTATAACTTACCTTATTGTAAAACTTTTTATAAAAAAAATATGTATAAGTAATTATGTTGTTTTATACTCGAAATTAAAGCACTTCATACATCAGAGATAAAACCAGACACGCTGTGTAATGAGAAGTGTTCAATTACAAATTTTTTTTAAGTTCTGGGCAAAAATATGCATGTTAAAAAGTAAATGGTTGGGGTTAGGGGGAGGGGGCAGGTAAGAGCTAGGGCTACTTAAAAACTGAGTTTAATTCAAGCTTAATTAAAGACTTATTTCTAGTACTTATTATGAAATACTTTTAAATTCATACATACTTTGTATTAGAATATATAACATAAAAAAAAGTACAACAATAACTTTATCTTTATTGTTTTTAATGCATTTGGGCAATTTTCATTGTTCTGATTTTGTAACTTCCCTATGAGTCCCCATTATTTTTTTTCTGAAATCACTGTAATAAAGTCTATTAGATAAGAAGAAAAAAAAATTAATAAAACCAGTGTTGATCCTTGGTTACCAGTGGTTTAAAGTGGAGGCACATTTTTTTAAGTTTTAGCTGCAGCCATTTTTAGAAGTCTATAAATTTTTACTGATTCGTATCTTATCAGTAAATTTTTAAAAATATGGAAGCCTACCATATATAAAAACTAAAAAATATGTCTTTTCACTTCTTAAATTGCAGATTTTATATATTGAATCATAAAAAATTAACTTTTTATATTTGCAAACAACTTTTTAGCTTTTTAAGGTAGCCATTATGGAAAAAATGTGACATTTGAGAATTCAATGTCAAAGTTTTATTAAAGTAAGTCTACAGTTGTATACAATAAAAAAATACTAGAAGGTTTTCTAAAATTTTGTTTTTAAAATGTAGAAATTCAAAGTATGAACAAAACATGTTTTTGCCACTGAAGTTTTTATTTTTGGAAAAATCAGAAATTTTAAATGACCGTACCTTATGAACCACAAAAGATTTTATGCTGAAGTTTTCAGGAAATACTTTTCTCATTGATATTAACAAACCCACTGAGTTTCATCAAAATCTGAGGGGGTCCATATTGAAATCCTAAAAACTTGGTTCATTTGGCATGGAATGACCCATACATACATACATACATATATATTTAAATATATATTTAAATATTTACCTACTTTCTTACAAACATTTGGTAATAGAGGGTAATTTCAAGCATTTGAATACAATGATGAACAATAGTGAAAGTAAGTCCAATGATATTCATCATAATCGGACGAATCAACTTAAATGAGCTAAAATGAAGACAAAAGTTTGTGAGAATAAGAAGAACACTGACAGAATTACTAAATTCTGACCTTATGAGCAGAAACAATGTTTGCAAATGTTAGGAAAAGATTGACGAAGCACATTTGGCCACAACAAAGGTAATAAATGACCTTTCAGTTGAGTATTGGAAAAAGAATGAATTTGAAATTGTGACCAAAGTCACAAAAATATTTACATCAACAAAAAAAAAACAACAAAAAAACTGATTAAGATTATAACAATTATGACTGATTATAATATAATAATTATGAAAATAATGATAATTATGAAGTATTTAGAAATATTTACATCATAAAAAAAAAAAAAAAAACAACCCCCGATAAGTAGAACCAACTAATCATAATAATCAAAATTTTTTTTCAATTGGTCAAGAATTCTGTTCAAGTTTAACTTGCTTATTTAAACCAGGCATTTGGCAATTTATAAGTAAGCTTTTCCTAATTTTGAATTCATACTTGCTTTGAGCAGAATCCAAAATGGAAAAGCAATTAGAGGAAGCTTTTCTTAGACACTTAATGTTATTCATTAAATGATGAAAAATTTGAGACTTTTCAACTTCCTTGAAATGTTAATCAATGTGTTGCAAAAAGTTTTGGACAGTTCATTCTATGTAAAAATTTTATCTCATTTTTTCCAGCACTTCACTTTCAAAGTTTTCTTTTTTTCCTTCTGTATTCTTAATTACTACAAAAATTTACAATTTTTAAATTATATATTTTTTAATTTTACATTTTATGCTTTTTATATATTTATATCATATTTTAACCATGGTTAACTGTTTTTTTTTTGTTTTCTGTTAACTCCTAACTTTTATCATATGCTTGTGATGCTTGCAGCCTTGCTGGGGGAGAATTTGATTAAATCAACTAAAAAACAAGTATAACATTAAAAAAAAGTGCAATCTTGAAATAACAAAAAACAAAGAGTAAGCAGTAAGCAAAGAGGCAGTAAATAAAAGCAAATAAAAGAATAGTCAGATTTAAATATAAAATAATGCAACAACAACTCTTTTTCACACCTTCACGATTAGTTTTTTCTTGAAAGTAATATTTTTGCAACTTGTTTTTTTTCTTTTTTGATTTAGCAATTTTTTTTAGGTCTTTCTAAAAGTATAGATTGTTGTTATCTGTTTTTATTGTCTGTTTATTAGGTTCATCCATAAAGTATTCACACTATTGTATAGTTCTAAATAAAAGTATGATCATTTGCTCTTAATTACTTTAACTCTCTGCAAGAAAACTGGTTGCTTTGATTTAGTTTATAGGTAAATTTACTGTGGTGTACTTTATCCATAAAGTAAATTACACTAAGTTTAACTTTAGAATAGAAGTAGGTTATGCCAGTTAAGTTATGACAGTAAAGATACTTAACTATTAAATATACTTAATTTGCTCAAAGACATTTACTTGGAAACGTTAGGCATAGAAATATTTATATCTTATATGTTGTATATTTATATCTTATATGCTTTTAACACGTAATAAACTTCTAAATTAAAATTATTTTAACAAGAAATTTCCCTCTCACATTATTTTATTACAAAACAATTTGAACAAAAACATTTAATGAAAAACCAAATTAAAAATTTTAATTGATCTAATAGATAACTGTAACTTTGCATTATCTGATAACTATCAATTGTGATGTATTTTAACATATCTACTATTAAAAACTTTTGGAAATCATTTATCTCTAATGTGTCAATTGTTTCAAATAGCTTTTTACTATTGCTTTTTGTATTCAAAATGTATGATTATAATTCGTTTTTTAAATTTTATTTTTCATTAGAATTGCAATATTTTTACCCTCTTTTTAATCAGATATATATTTTAAATGAAAATAGTTAATCAAAGAAGTAGCTATTCTAACAACAGCCATTATATGAAAAAGCATTGTTTTCCTGATTTTTTCCAAAGATTTAAAAGACTGTTCAAATGTACAACTAACAGCCTCAACAAACCATCTGCATTTTGTAACAAACCTAGTTAGTTTGTAAACTAGTAAACTGACTATTAAAACAAGTTGCCATCTTGGTAAATACTTTATATCAGGGGTGTAGAGTTGTAAAAAAAAAGTACTGACTCCAATCGTTTAAATTTTCAGAGTACGACTCTGACTCCAACTCCAAAGCAAAATTTTTGAAAAACTCTTTGAATTCTTTAAAAAATGAGGTTTAGTATGAATATAAGGTTTATTGAATATTTTGTACATGCACGTGCAATACCAAGAAGTTTTACCATTGGAGTTGGAATTGCGATTTTGTATAGCAACTCCGACTTTGCTAAAAATGTTGCGACTCTGACTTCAAAGCTTTGCTTTATATGTAGTTTTCAATTAATCAATGATATGATATTCATAATGATATCTTTGAAACCTCTAAAACTAATAAATCATTGGACTGAACTAGTTCTTATAAATTACTTTTTGTTTTTAAAACATTGCTTAATATAGCTGTGTCATTAATAATTACAGCAAAAGGTTCATAAACATCAATAATAAAAATATTTGCAGTGCATACTACAAAAGGCTTAGCTAAATGTCTTCCCATTGTACAAGTTTCATTGTAAAAATTATTTGAACAAAATAAATAAGTACCATCAGATATAATTGGTAGATGTTCGTCTTTCAAGTCAAACAAACTTTTGATCATATCAGCGTTATTTAATCACCAATCATTTTGTGATTGCGATTTTGCTCCTAGACTTTTGCTAACAAAATCAGAACTAAGCGAGGCTCTTGTCTGATGGCAATAATTCCAAACTTTCAACCGACATAACAAACTAAAATAACAAGCAATTGAATTTTGATCAAGAACAGTCTTTAACCAAACAAGATAAACTGCAAAACCTCGTTCTTTCGAACATTTGAAAAAGTTTTTTTATTTTTGAAAGAAAAATTCATCTTTGGTAGAACCTATATTTTGGAGACAAAACTCAGTTGTTACGTTATTTATATTACTAAATATTGTGAATATTGATGCTGTTATTTAATCCTAGACCAAAAACTTAAAAATAAAAACCTAGTATCATTGTTTTATTTAAGTTAACAGAATTTTTTACAATTGATACATCTAAATATTCATCTAAAGTCATTTACTACCTGTCAAATGAAATGACAACACTAACTTTCAATTGGTATAAATATGTTTGTTTTAATAAAATCATTAATTATATCTTTTTTTGTTACTTTTCTAAATGGAGTTGAACTAGATTCACATTTTCAAATAAAACAGATACAATGTAAATTTGCAATTCTATCAATTTCTATATTGATCGTATTTTTTTCAATAGATAGATCACAATAAACATTGTCATTGTCATCATCAACAAAATTGTACTCTTCAGAATTATTATCAATACTCATACTATCTTCAACAAGTATATTGTTAGAAATAACACTTTTATTTCTATGATTTGTATCAAGCAAATGAACGGCTTCATTCAATGATTTTAAATTCTTGTAATAAATGATGTTATCCTGAATCATTTTGTAACATTATTATCTAATTTTTTTTTGGATTATAAATTATTTTGAAGTTGAAAAGTGTATTTTTATATTGCTTTCTAACATCATTGAGTGTAAATATGTGTTTAAGAAAAAAAAAAAAAAAAGGCCAAAAATGTTAAGTTAGACAATCGTTTTATTAGTACGCTAGATCAACAAGCAATAAACTAGTATGAACATGGTATCTAATAAGCTTAGTTTTTTTTTAAGTTTACTGGATTATTCTTTCAATTTGGTCTTATTTAGTTAATAGAAAAAGAATGTTTTTGCAAAAATATTAAGTTTAAAGTTTTATGATTATGTTTTCATCAATTCTAATTTATTAATTAGAATAGTTATTTACATCGTTTTATTATTAATGCATTTTGTTTTAAATGTTATAAAATGCAATAAAACAACATAGCAAAGTTGTCATTTTTTTAACATCTTCGATTTCAACAAGGCTGCAAACAACCATGATTAGAGTTGCAAGTTACTGGAAGAGAAAAGATGAAGATTGCAGAGCAAGATAATCATTGACAGACAACTTAAAAGATTACAAATTATATGAATCAGGAAAGCAAGCTGAAGGAAGCGAATTCCAAAGAACTGATGTTCAAGGAAAAAAACTAGGCGAATAAAAGTTTTTGGGGCATTTAGGGACAGTCACAGAAAAAAAAAAGAGTCTTAAATGATGAGTAACACAAGAATAAATTTTAGTAAATGGCAGAGACGCTAGCTCTTTAGAGCAGTGCCCATTATAGTATTTGTAGAAAAGAGAAAGAGAAGCAACATTACAACGATGTGATAATGGTTGGAGGTTGGCTGAAAGAGCAGGTCCAACTGTGAGAGCAGGTCCAACTGTTTTATATTAACACAAACTTTTTAGATTGACGAAAGAACTTCACAGTATTATCTTACTGTTGTTTTATAAAGCTTTTTACAAAAACAATTTATTACGCTTTAAAAATAAAACATGTTTTATTGTCAGCATTAATGGGGCCTTTTATAACTGATAAAAGTGGTTAAAATATTATAATATTTGCATTTTTACTTTTTTAAGTATCATGTTAAGTAAAAAAAATTAATAAAAATAAAATCATAATAGTATTAAATATCCTATTTAATATTAATAGTATTAAATATCCTACATTACAATATAACTGCAACTTAAGCTGTAAACTATAACTGCAATTTAAGCGACTATAAACCTCGCCAACTAAGAATATTATGAGCATGATTATGAGAAATATTACGTTATAACGCAAATTATTATATAATTTACAGTAAGTTAAGTTATAATTTAAATTATTAAAAAGTACTTGTCTCAAACATATACAGTGCATGGCACCCTAAGCAATAAGCTACACAGTTGCTAATTTGAACTAATCAAGCCAAATTCATAAAAAAATGCTCCTTATATGGCCTCAACAATGCACACCAAAAGCACCAATAGGGTGTCAGCCAGCCCAATGGCACTGCATATACCCTGGAATTTCCTTTTTTTAGGTTCCCAAAATTTAATGACCTTTTTATTTTTATTATATAGAACAATTAAATTAAAATTTCCCAAAAATTTGTAAAACAGTAATAACAAATATTTCTAATATCAGAAAAAATGCTGTAAAAAAAATATTTCCAGCTAACACCTTGACCATCCATGCGCAACATAGTATTTTTAATACTCTGATATTTTACAGTTGTCAATTAAATCAATCTCTCTGAGAAGCTATAAAAAAATTAAGCAAACCATAACACTGTGCAGCTTCACAACTAATAAATTGAGTTTTAAAGCTTAAAACTTATTAGAAGATAACAGAAAGAGTTGCCACCACAAAAGAAGCACAAGCAAAAACCCACGAGTAGAGTCAAAAAAATCCATCATTCTAACCAGAAAACACTGTAACACAGGTTTAAATCTACACCAGGCTGTTAAAGAATTGATGAAATAAAACAGGCAAGGCTCAAAAAAGATCAACAAAAAATTCTGCTTACCCCTAGTCCTTACCAAGAAGACCTTCTACAAAACTATTGCCATGTACTGTTTAGATCTGTCCAAGGTAAGCTTTTTTATTAAGACAATACCACTAGCCTTTAAGCAACCTAGAACTTATAGCTTTTATGCAACCATTTTAAATTAGAGTTAGTATCTTTTCATCTTTACCTAAAAAAGCAACCTGAGTAGCAATATTAGGTATGCAGAAATCGCGAGATCTGGAGCCAATAAATATGCTAAAAAACTCAAGACAGATTTTTTGAATTTTCTTTTTTAGTAGCATCAGACAAAAGTATATTTGTTGCGTTTCTTTTTAGAAACAATATAAACTTAAATTTTTTTGAAAAAAAGTCTGCCTTGATCTTTATGTGACTTTTATTTATGGTTCTTAACTTATTGATTTTATTGCTTATGAAAATTTTGTTGATTTTCTCATGATAAGATGTCAAATAAAAGTTTGGTTATTTCTAAAAATATTTATTAAATTTTTTACACTAACTTTCTTTAAGGTGTCACAGATAGCCTAGTAGGTGTCGCACTTTTAGTACCTAATTTTTGTTTTCATGAATTCATTAACTTTGTATATGAGAGTGACAGAGAAAGGAAGACAGGGGAGGGGGAGTTAAAATATTATTGCTTTGAAGGAGGAGAGGGGGTCTGGAAGCTACCCTTCCCTAAACAAAATTTATACACCGTTAGTATGTGTTGTGAAGAAATACATAATTTTTATTTTTTTCCTATATGTGATTTTTTTATAAAGATTTAACTAATTATATGGATAAAAAAACTTGTTTCTAGGCTGTTTATACCATCACCATCCCGTTTAATAATCTTAACTTAACTTTAAGATACCATGTATATTCACTATAAAATACATGTCTTATACATGACAATAATCTGGAAGCAAATTATAACAACTGTTAAGTATAAAAATTACCTAATTCATTTTAAAAATACACTATTATGAAAATAAATTAGATTTATTTAATGCAAAGATGGCGGTTCAGTACACCCTTCCCAAATTTTAGTACGCCCTATATCTAGAGAACAAATAAATTTTGTAGCCTATTCTTACACCTTTTTTCTTTATTCTAAGTTATAATTTTCTATGCAAAAAAAATTTTTTTCTTGACCACAGTATTACTAACAAATAAAATTTTTATGCCAATAATTTGCTACTAAAAACATCATTACTATACTTTTTGTTGAATTGCTCAATTCTCATAATTTTTAAAGTTAAGATACTGAATCTAAGGGCTTTCCAATATGTAACATTCTAGTATTTGATCAATTTAAAAAAATCAGTTCACATGCCTAGCAATATTGTTTATATAGTTTACAAACTGTTAACAATACAGCACCAATAATGTTTGCTACATGAGATGTTCTTGAAGACAGTAGGTATGTGCTATATGTGCTTTACGGTACCGATTTCTTCAGTTGGATTCCATCATATGGAAAAATATGGCATCAGTTGGATGCCATATTTTTCAAACTTTATTTGGTAATCATCTAGTTAGGACTTGTTTTGTAGTCTTTTTTATCAAAGTTATGGATATATATTCATCGCATTTTTATCAAAGTTATGGATATATATATTTTTTTAGACCTATTTTTTTCAACTTTTATTGATTTTTTCTAAATACCTATCAAATTTCATTGTAAAACATTAGTATCACAGACATCCCACTTTTACTCACAACTTTCAAATGCGTTTGGTATTATGTGAAACTACTATTACTAAAATGCCATTGACCCAATGGAATATTTTGAAATTAATCACAGTTTTCTTAAGGACTCCTTGTTGTTAGCTGTTGTTACTTAAATACACAGAACATTTTGTTCTGAGTATTTAAGTAACAAGTAAAATGATCCAATATCTATGAAATTTTCACTTTTGTAATGTTAGGTTTATGCACTTTTAATGATAGACAATTTAAAATTTTTACACACATACCTAAAGACAGAAGAACATAAAAGCTTCATTTAATGATCAGTGGCGGATCCAGCATTTTTTGGTCTTTGAGATAGCTAACTTCCAGACATGGAGCAAACTTCAAACATTTATATGTTTATACTTATGTCAAATAAGGATGCTTTGCAAAAAATTGCGATGATTGGAGGTTGGGAACAAAAAAGCCCCAATTTTTGTGCCCCCCCTGCCCCAAACGTGAGAGCAACAAGTTGATAAAATATTTTTTGTACTGTTTTTAACTAGACTAATATTCATCGATAAATTTTAAATTTCATAGTAAAATATTTTAGCTTTCAAAAATTATGACCATATAAAGTTTAAACCCCCCTCAATTTGAGGGGGTTATAAATTTTATATGGTCATTATTTTTAAACGCTGAAAGATAACACTATGAAACTTAAAATTTATGGATGAATATAAGTCTAGTTGAGAACAGTTCAAAAAATACTTCATCAACTTGGTACTCTCACGTTTGGGGCAGGGGGGCACAAAATTTGGGGCTTTTTTGTTCCCAGCCTCCAATCATAGCAATTTTTTTGCAAAGCATCCTTATTTGATATAAGTATAAACATATGCTCATGTCTGGAAGTTAGCTATCTCAAAGACCAAAAAAAGCTGGATCCGGCTCTGATGATTATTAAACTTTATAAACTAATTAATATAATACTAATTAATATAATTAGATTCTAACTGTCTTAATTATTAATAAAGTTATATAATGTTTAGAAATGCTTTATAAAATTTTACTTCTAATTTAGAAGTAAAAAAATATTCAATTTTCTAAATTGAATATTTTTTTACTGTTCGGCTAATTTTGAAAATATTTGTCGTATGTTAATTTTGACAAATGTAAAGTGTTATTATTAATATGTAATATGCAGTACACACTTTATATTACTAAAAAGGAATCAATTGCTGTGAATCAAATCAATTGCTGTGAATTGCTTGAACCAAATTAAAAACTCTGGAAAAAAGAGTAACTTTACAAAATATTACCTTTACTGTTTCTAGTGAGGCATTTTCTAAAACAACAATAAGTCGTTTTCCTGAATCATTTTGCTTAAGAACCTTTGGAATTTTTGAAGGAGTCGGACCTTCATCGTCACTGCTCGCGTGGGCCATATTATTATTTAAAGTAGAAACGATCAAAAAGCTTCGCTGAATAAATACTTTCGCTGTTATTTACATATTTTGGAAATTCGGATCGTTTGGGACGTCCAAAATTCCGTCTGCAATTTTCGAAAATTTTAACCCATTTTCGAAATTATCACGTTTTTCTGTTCCCGCTCCCACCTTATAATTACGCTATGAATTCGTACCCCCTTTTAAATTTTGTTGTTTTAAATACGATTATAAATTATTTACAATACTTTTTAGTTAAGGTGTAAAGAGAGCAGGCGGGAGACAAAAGTTTTATCATCCAGCCCCACTGTATCATTTACATTATTGTTATGTTGAACAAATAATAAGCTACCATATAAAAAAATATTACAATTTCAGTAAAATAATATTAAATACTTTTAGATAAAAAGTGATACATTTCTTTTTCTTTTTCTGAATACAATAATATTTAAAATAAAATAAAAAAAATTATAAAAAAAAATATTTAAAGATAAGTAATGATGGGTGATATCGCTTTTTAACAAAAGGAAAAGTTAAAAAATTTGAGAGAATAAAACAAAAATTAAAAATTAGATTAGTATTTGAGATCATCATTATCAAGTAATTGCTTTTTTAAGACTTTTAAAAGTTTTGAAATTGTAGTTTTACTATTATTTGGGAGAATTTTCTTAGCTGCATATTAGCTGCATAGTTATCTAATGAATGCATTTTAATATATATAAATTTTAATTTTTATAAATATTACTTTGAAAGTCATTATTCACGCGTACAAATTTTTTGGTGACACGATGAGTCGGCGCAGAATCATGGATAATCAATTCGACATAATCCGAGGCACGGCTTATATGGATCGAGGGAACAACTTTATAATGGTACAAAGTTCGTGGATTTAATGTTTTTTGTATTTTATAAGAACGCTTTTTTGTATTTTGTGTTTTGAAGTAAATGAAAGTTGCTTTATATGTTTTAACTACTATTGTCGTTAAATTATAACTAAATTTATATATTATTTATATTTTTTAAAGTTTCATACAGTAATAATAATAGTAATAATAATAATAATCAATGCGTACATAAATTGACTGATATGGCCCTAGTCGCAGTGTAGTTAAATACATCGACTGACTTAATTAGGTATGGAGAATTGGAGTGTGCATATATTCTTTTTTTCACTCCTATAGTTCGATATAAAGTTGTATAAATTAACAGTGAAAATTTAAAAAGTTAGTTCCAATTTATTTTTAATTAGAATAGCCGCAATCGAATGTTTTAGGCTGAGCACTCTTTTAAACAATAGAAAAGATTTCCTTGATTTAAAACTTAAAAAAAAAAAAAATGTTGCATCACAAATTAGCTTACTTCTTTCCACACCCCCTCCCTCATCCGCATCCCGTAACCTAATTTGTGGATGACCCCATTGCAGAGAGAAAATAATTAAAAGTGTCATTAATTCGAGGTTTGCGAAAATATGATTTCAAAACTTCTGATGGTGTAAGCCTGTTGCAAATGGACAACATTCTAGTATTCTGGAAGAACTTTTTTTAAACCACCGCACAGTGGGCCAGAATTTATTTGACAAAACAGATAACTAGTTATATAAAAAAGATTTAAGAAATATTTTTGTACTGTTTACTAATTTAACTGAATTACGGTTTCAATGGTGACATTAGTTTTAGTTTTAAATCGCTATGATTACCTAGATTGCTTAGCAACCAACATATTTTATTAGCTATAATAAATAAAAGCTGGACAAAAGTAATAACTTTATCGTTTATAGTTACTCCCATATTACCAAATTGAGTATTTTTATACTAAAATGTAGTGGTACAATTTCTTATTTGGTTAATAGTGACACCTAAAATGCCTAGTAACAGTTCATTTTGCATAGTTACTAGCTTAAGTTTCTTAAAAAATCAAAGTTGTAAACTAGTCTAATAATAATCTGTCAGCCTGATTGAGAATCGTTTTATGCATATAATAATTAAACTCATACCAAATTACTAATTTTAGATGTTTTTATGAAACTACTACATTATCTATATATAAAAAAAAAAAATCCTTAAGGTTAAACCTTTTCGTGTATATAATGATATGAAAGCTATTGTTTAAAATTATTTTTCAAAGCAAATCTCATATATTCTGATTGTAAAATAGCTTTAGCTTTTTTTTCTTTACCATTTTGGCGCAAACTACAACCTGATGCAAACAATAGTTCTAAAGATAAAAAAAAAAAAATGCAACTAATGGCGTCCATCTTCTTTTCTTTGTTTTACTACTTGAAGTATCATTATTTATCTGGGGTCTGCCAAATACTACAGATGGGTAAGAACAGAGTTATTTTTATTAATAAAAGCCGTTAGAAGAATGTTCTTATAATCAATTAATTGAACCAATATCGATAATTTTGCAGCCTTTGTTTGTTGTTTGCTTCAAAATGAATTTTTTAGCTTTTGCATATATATGCTACCTTATTATTTGAAGTTAAGTTAATGCCATTTACAACTGCATTTAAAATATTAGGTTTAGCTTACTTCAAATATTTTTTATTGAATATAAATAAATATCAATATTTTAATTTTTAACTATATAAAAATATAAATTACATTCCAAGACACCCGCGGACCATGCGGACACCCGCGGATTTTAAACCAACTTTAAATTGATAATATAGATATTGAACAACGTATTTTAAGTCTCAAATTGCTGGAAATTCAACAAAATACAAACATAAAATAGTTTTTTATTAAAAATTACTTGAAATTAACAACTATTTTATGTTTATTAGTAACACAAAAAATATTATCAAATTAAAAAAAAAAAATTCGAAATAAAAATTTGAAAAAAAAAAAGAAGCTTTTTATTCTACAGCTTAGAAACAAATTAATGTTAACCCTAACCCTAACAAAAGTATATACATTTTGCAAAAGCTGAATGTTTAAGCTATAAATTGGAATATATTAATGTCATTTTTGAGATTGTATTTTTTTAAATTTCGTCCACCACTTGGCCCACTGTGCACCAACAATTTTAGAATTTTTAGAATCTTATAGGAAAAAATCGATAATTTTAACTTTTATCTTATTTCTCAAACATCTGTAAACTTCCGGCTATATATCAATCAAGAAAATATTAACTTTCAAAGTATAGTGTAAAATATTTTAGACGTTTATAGAATAAAAAATCTAGATAAAAATTGCATTTAAGTTATAACAGATTGCTTGAATAAGATTTTTGTTAATTTTTGTATGTTTTTGTAAGAATCTGAACACGTAGGGCTAAAACTCAACCCTTTTTCTTTTAATAAGTATTGATGCTACCGAGACCCATCCAAATATATTTATGTACACTCTGTGATATATTATCTATTTCTGCTTGAGTTATTGCATGTCTGGGATTGTTTCTGGTGTGTTTACTTTCAAGTTATGAAGTGCCGAGAATATAGCGTATCTAGAATGCCGAAAGAAAAAAAAAATATTGGAAGATACAAATTTCTCGTATGAGATGAAAAATCAATGAATTGAAAAAAATATGGGAAAAGTTTAATTTTCCACTCATAACATAAAAACCAATGTGAGGAAGATTGATGCGTTAGAAGATTAAATCACAAGGAGAAGTTGCTACAACAATACAAGTTAAAGTGCATCTATCAAAAGTTGGCAAAAAAAATACTTCAAGCAGTAGTGCATATAATCTTCCGACTACAAATAGGAATGTGTAACCTGAAATTGCTTTCAGTATATCAGAATATCCAGAAACTTTTAATGATGATACTAATGACTGTGAATATACTGTTGAGCCCCCCCTTCGCCTCACTAAAAAAAGGAACACCAAGAAATATTCCTCGGCAAAAACTGCAGTTTATCTATTGAAACAGACTAATTTAAGTCCTTTTAAACCAGCAAGAGTTTGTGAACAACTATCTGACCAAGGTATTGATATCCCTACACCAACTCAATCTGCAATATATACAAAGCATCTGCTAAAGATCCACAGAAAATGCAGAATTTTGAAGAAACTCTAAAAAATGAAAACTTGGGCTCTGCACTTTGATGGTAAAAAAGTGAACAAGCAAAGAATTAATGTTTTTGTATTATTAGTCTGCACCGTTATATTCACCAAGCATCACTAACTCTTAATGATGGAAAAACAATATTCAATAGAATAGCTGAGGTGTTAGAGCATTTGTGGGAATGCGTTAAAGTTATAATCTTTGATATAACAAGTGTCAATACTGGAGTGAAAAATGGAGTTGTTGTATTGATCTAACAAAAATTTAAAGATATAGGCACTCTTTTACCTCAGTATATAAGATGTCAACATCATGTATTGGATTTAGTTCTAAAGCATATAATTGACAAAAATCTTGGTGAAAAGACAAAACCTCCCATTATATCATATGATTTTGTGTAAGAAGTCAGTGACAACTATACATATCTAAAAATGACTTTTCACTAAGTGAAGTATAAATAAAAATTAAAAACATCAAATGGTGTGACATTATGCAGTTTTTATATGAATTGGGAAACGCTTACTGAAATTACCAAGAAAAAGGGTTAATTAATTTTAAAGCATTACCTAATATAAGTAATGCAAGGTGGAACGTAAAGCAATATATGCCCTACTTGCTTTTCTGCTACTTCCAGATTGAACTGCTTGCTAAAATTTGTGAATTGATTTCTGTAACTTGGTTTGATGTTTGGTTCAGTGACAATTTTTATAAAGAAGACAATTATAAAAAGTTGGACGATAATTTAAAGCTACACACAAAGCACAAACAATTTTTAGGAAACAATGGACTCAATACAGCAATTCAAACACAAAGCAGTGACGTTTGTGCCAAATACATGATTAAAATCAAGTAAGAAATAAAGTATAGAAGTGCTGAAAAAATCAATTTAAAGTTTATTTTATCAAACAAGTGATTGTTTTTTGTTATATTATTCAATTACTATTTCTAAATTGTATTTTGTATTATACTGTAGTCATAAATAAAAATTTATTCAAATTTTACTATGTCGCAATAGCTCCAAAAATGTATTATTATCCAGGATCTAAAAAAAGTATTTTTTAGATTCTGGATAAGGTTTTTGAAATAAAATCATAAATGAATGTTTACGTCAGTGTTTTTATATCAAAACTCACCTTACAGGACCGAGAGTCCTGTAAGGTGAGTTTTGGTATAAAAAACAATGAGAAAAATGAGATAAAAGTGAAGGAAAAGTGTAACAGTTAAAAAGTTTTAATTAGGAGAAGTTCCTAATCACTGTTATCTAATGTAAACAATGAGATTTTTTAAATTCTATTCATCACTTTGTTTCCCTGGTTGTGTTGAAAACCACATTTTAGAAAAGTACCCTAAGATGTATTTTTTGCTCACAGCAGAGTAAATCAAGTAACTATACATATTTGACATTTTTGAACATTTTATTTATTTTATAAAGAAATACTTATCATGTAATAGTGCATAAATAAATAATCTAAATTTATTGTTTTAAATTTATTTTTAGCTTTTTTTGGCTACTCTGCAGAGGGATAAAACGGGCCAAGGAACATAATTGACATCCTTCATCACTTTTGTGTAACTATATTGTGCAAAGCTTTAGATATTTATATAAGGATGACATGGTTTACAGCTTTAATTGTTTTTAAATATTAGTACTTGTTTATATGTTGGTAATTACTCGCTGGCCTCACTTTACCCAAACTTTTCTTACTTTACCCCAATGCTTCGGTTCCTCTAAAATCAGAATCAAGTAAATATTTTATCAAAAGCTGCTGTCAATCTTAATGGATGGAATCATTACCTAAAACGTTGCTTTGTTTATTTAGACTTGTTTGGTTCAGCTAATACATTATATAAAAAGGATGCTTTTTTTAAAAAAAAGCAATATTCATGTCCATATTGAAAACGTAACTTGAATTTATTATACTTGTAGTCTGTAATATGATGTGTCTTTTATTAGTTAGACTGGTTAACAAATCCTTACATTTTTGTTAGAAATTAGTTTGATTATTAGAAAATATTTTGAAATAAAAAGACTTTTAATTAAATGATTTTTTCTTTAATATTAATACTATGTGTAAATTACTTGGAAAAATAAAGAGAATATAAATTAAGGTAGAAAATATCAAAAATAACCACTAGCATCTTTAAAAGAGTTTTATTAACAATTATAATTTGAGAAAATAAGAATATTATTCGATTTTCTTTTTTAAAAAAACTTATTTTAAAATTTATAGGTTCAACATAAATAATTGAAGAGTGCATTTCCAAAAAGGTGTATGCGTCAAAGTCCCTCATTTTTATTATATTGCTTAGATAGGTTGTAAGTGCCACTGATTCTCATTTTACAAAAAATAGGAACCATACTAATTCTCATAGTGTCTTAAATTTGCAATAAACTTGTTATGCAAGTCATAAGGATGTAAGCACCTAGGTGCAACAGCAACAGCTGCAGGCTTTAGTCACTGTTACGGTATGTACACTGCTGTGTTGTTGTTTAGGCTTTTATTATCATTATTTATTTTTTTAATAATGTTATTTACTTTTATTATTATTATTATTATTATTATTATTATTATTATTGTTATTATTATTATTACTATTATTATTATTAAAACTTACTAAACTTAACAGATTAAAAAAATACAGTTTTTATTACCTCCTGAAAAATTTTATTTTTGGCACTTACACCCTTTTGGAAATGCACTCTTTAATTGTATTTAAACTTGATTAGCCTAAACAAGCTTTGCGAGTTTATTTGCTTGCAAAACGTTCAATAACTGCATCAAAGTCTAGTTTTCTTCCAAGATGCCCCTCAATTGCCAATCTTCCTATATTGGAAAGTTGATCTTAACACATCGTGGAACGTAAAATCTTTTTAACCCTTGCAAGCGTACAAAAGGTTCTAAGAATAACTATTATGTTTGGAAAAAGAGAATCATGCTTCAACTTCTGGAGTTTTCTTTATAATTGAAGTGGCATTAAATGTATTTTTCTAAGATTTGAATCGTGAATTGCTTTTGAATGTTCTAACTCATCATTTAAATTAAGAGAAACATCAATGCTGTATTTAACTCAAATAAATAAAGCTTTTTCAAAAAGCTGATCTTTATTTAATATCAAGTATTTCTATACAACACCAAACGTTGCCTCGATATCCTAGGCTGTCTCAAAACGTCAATTCGTATTTCCAACGACACAGCCTAAAGGAACATCGGAAACAATATGCTTGAAGCAAAACTTTGCACCAGTGTTGCCTAATTTATGACTCGATGCCTCATATGTAAGTCTAGCCTTTCTCGTGCGTCTTTTCTCTAGGAATATATCGATAGAATCCATACCCGTATTTTAAGCAATAGTTTTACATTCGTTTAAAATTGAATTCTACTTGTTTCTTAGTAATATGAGGTAATAAATTAGACTTTTTATATTTTCAACAACAACGCCTAAACTTGCATCTCTAGCTTGCAGAACTGTGTTTTAGTAATGCTTATTAAAACTTTAAAACAGGTGCTTTTAAGTCTGAACTGCCTAAATAAACTCAAGTATTTTTTAATGGCTTTGGTGTCTGATCGAGTATTAGAAGTCAGATTTAGCTTCTTTAAGTCTTGGATAACTTACGTTGAACTAGCGAGATGTTCTGCAAAAAGTTTTACACTGTCAATCCTTGCTGACCAACGTACATCTGACACACTGAGCATCCAATATTTTTTTTTAAAATTGCCTTACTTAATTCAGATGTTCTTTGAGGACAGCATCATAATGATTCTCAATACTAAAATGCCCTAAAATGCACTAAAACCTTTTGGATCTTTTTTAGTCTCAATTTCCGAAAGAAGCGTCAGGTCTTTTATTTTGTACACTACCAGTATCAAAGTGAAGCAGTTTCATTTTAATAATACCATCAACTGAATCTGATTTATAATTCTCATAAATGTTGTTAATAGGCATGAAATAATCATTGTGCTTCAATTCAACTTTTTTTTTCTACCTAATAAGAAACTGGAAAGTTATCATTATTGTTGAAATTAGCTTTTACATTATGATGTTGATTTTCTAAATCACTCTCTTTCAAAGACACTGAAAATCCATAGTGTTTGGATTTTTATTTACGTTATTCAACCTCATCAACCTTTCTTTCTATTTTTGAGCTCCAGATTTGTCATTCATTTTTTGATTGAATACTAAATAAGATTTTATATAAATTGGCATTAATTATCATTCTAGTAACTTGATTAATTAAAATAAAGTTATTTGAGAAATTTTTTTGCATTTATACTTAAAAAGAAAAAATGTAAAATTCTTACTCTCGGAGTTTTTTAGCCCTCGTGTTTTTTTTTTTGACAATTGTTTTAAACCATATTCTAGATTATTTTGAAATCACAATGCATTTTCGAGTTGTTTAAGACATAATTTGACTACGTTTCGGAAAAGTTTTTTCTCACTTATATAGGGCCCGTCGTTTTTTAATCAGGGCCGACGACACGGAAGTGGCAGGATGGGCACAATCGTCAATTTTAAAAAAAAGTCTTCTATATCTAGAATTTTCTATAAAAAAAAAAAAACAATTTCTTGAAAAAAAACTGATCAGGCGATTTATCATCATCATGATATTCTTAAATCTTTTTGATGAAAATAGATATACTTTAGGCGTTTTTATTGATCTCTGCAAAGCTTAAGACGCTGTAAATCATTGTATTTTATTACCCAAATTGAAAAACTTTGGTATTAAACACCCGAATTTTAAATGGTTTAAAAACTACCTGTCAAATAGACAGCAATATATTTCTCATAATTACAGAAAAACTAACAACATGAGTATATCTTGCGAAGTACCACAAGGATCTATATTAGGACCGCTCTTATTTCTTGTATATATCAATGTTCTTGTAATGCAAATTGATCTTAAAGCAAATCTTGTAATGTATTAGATACAATCTTGTTTCCAGATGATACTAATCTTTTTTATGCTCACAATAAATATTATATATATTACATTCATTCCTATTTTAATTACAATAGTATATATTTTATATTCATTCCTATTTTAATTACGCTAATGTTGCATGGTGTAGTACCGAAAAAAATAAATCAAAAAAACTCTTTAATATGCAAAAAAATGCAATCAGAATTATATCCAATGAAAGCCGCTATACATCCTGTCAACCTTTATTTACTAAGTTAACTTATTTACTAAGTTACTAAATATCTACCAAATAAATATTTATCATCTTCTAATTTTTATGTTCAAAATTAATAAAAGTATTATTCCAAAAACTTTTAATTTCTTATTCAAAACTAATCAGAATAAATACTTAATTAGATATTCAAGTAACAAATAAATCAAAAAAACTCACAAAAGTTACAACCCAAAAGTTATTTTGCAGCAAATGAGTTTTCAATTTTAATAAGGGGACCAAAAGCATAGAATAAAATACTCACAACTGAACTTAAAACTCCTACAATGTTAAATGAGTTTAAGGCTAAACTTAGACAGTTATTACTAAAAGTGATCTACCACAAAACTATCAAAATGCAAAATATCCTAATGATTGATTTATCAATTAAATGAAAAGTATATTAGTTTTAGAAACGCTTAAGTTAAATGTACTTGGTAACTTTTCAAATTTATTTATGTTTTTGTTGTTTAACATGTGTTGTTATTCTTTTTATGTTTTGATCCTTAGACTTTGAATTTGTGATCTGAAGTTTAATATTTAAAAAAATTTTAAATATCAAACCTCAGATATTAAAAAATGTTTGTTTATTTTATATTGTTAACGGAAGTGCTTATTTTTAAATTAAACCTTATATTTACGGAATTTATCAAGGGGCTTGGCGATAAGACATATCAGTCTTCTTCTCGCCCCTGCTACATATATATCTTATTATTAACGTACGGTTTGTATATATTTACATGGCAAAAAAAAAAAAAAAGGTTCAATTTTGATGGGAGTGAAAGATTATTTTCCGCGATGTTATGGAGACAACATTGTCAATCATCTCTTTCTCAAAGAATTCACGATAGATTAAATAACTATTATTCTCTTGATATTTAATAATTTAAGAAATTGAATTAAAGAAGAGTATTATTAGGGGAAAACGGGGCAAGATGGCGAACGTTTTGAAAGCCCTAAGTTATTACAAAACTATCAGTCATGAAGCCGCAATGCTTTGTCAGTATGTTCATTTTATCATAATGATTCATTGCCTGCATGAATTTTTAGTTTAAAAGTAGAAAAACTTAAAATTAAAATAAAAAGTTCATTAATATGTCATCTGGTCACGTGACCGGGGCAAAATGACTTATTGTGCAATTTCTGACTCCAACTTTAGAAAAATTAAAAAATTACCAACAAATCTAACTTAAAGAAACATAAAATAAACACGCGTCGAAAAAAAAATATTTTTAAAAAAGTTACACTCAAAGGACACCATTCGTTATGAATAACCGAAAGCAAAGTGTTTTTTTTGAAGCGAAAAAAGTAAACTTAGGCGTATAAAATTGCATTATTAGTATTTAAAAAAACCATTTGAAGTTTTAAAATACAAAGTGTAATTATAGTTTCGTTTTCACCCATTTTCAAGTTTTTTTGATGAGTTGTTATATGAAAAGCCATCTTACCCCATTCGCCATCTTGCCTCGCTTTCCCCTACTTAATTTTTTATTTAAAAAAAAATATATTGTTGTTCAATTTACTATAATACATGCGATAATGTTTAACTTACTGACAAGAAGTCATCTAACGTTTAACTTACTGACGTCATCTATTGTGATACAACAATCTTCTATTTATTAAAATAATTTTTAATCTACTAAAAAGCTTGACTTAGGATAGAATTAGTATAATAGAATTCTAATAAAATATGTTAGAATAGATTTATTTAAATCAACTTTATCAGGATTTTATGTCGTTCACCGTCAGATTGGTCATTTATTCGTCTTTAAAATAATTTTCATCGTAAAAATCTTCCAACTGTCCTATTTTTGCATTGCTTTCTTCTTTTCTAATTTGAATAATCAAATAGATTGAGAAAAAAATACATAATACTTCTAAAATTATTATCCAAACACCAAATCCACCGATTATATGTAAGTTTTCTATTAAGTATTTCCGAATGTAGTAATGACAACCGTTCAAATAAATATAGCTTTGATTTTCGGAAATATTTTTGTTACATAATTTTTCATAAGGCATTAAGCAACAACTTTTTGGAACAGTGTTGTTATGAAGATAACCCCAGTTTGTTTTTAGCCAATCTTTGTAAGTGTCACTTCCACAACAGCCAAAACTCTTTTGAAGTATATCGATAGACTGTGTAAGGCTCTCGAAATTGGGTTCGGCGTATTTATTTAATGCGTTGTAAAAACTACTACTTAGCTGTTTTTCGATGTGATTTTTATATATGTTTGTTATTATTAATACAGCTAATTGGGTGGCTAAAGTTATAAGTAGTAAAACTGTGTAAGATACAATTATACACAAGTTTGTTCCACGTAAACCACAGAAACCAATTGTTGAAGATAGACACGTTACTATTCCGACTACAATTAAAAACAGTTCTCCATTTAGGTACACACTCAATCCAGTTAAATGAACGTACTCAACAACTCCTAATTTGCGATTAATGTGTAGCCAAATACCAAACGACAACACAGTTCCGCCTACAATGAAGTATAATGCATTAAAAATGAAAAAAGCAAATTGAATGCATTTGTACGCACATTCACCAACAATTGTAACAACGTTATTAGAATTAGTTGCTGATTGCAATGGCGCTCCAAATTCACTGTAACTATCTGACATAACAGACGTAAACTGAGGTATATAACCTTTTTAAATGTGGCTACTTTTTTTTGTTTCTTTACTGCATGAACTGGTGAAAAATTGATAGTCAAAGTCTAAAACAAAAATAATAAAATTTGTTAAAAAAGTCATAAATTATATTTAAACAATATAAATATTAATTTTGGAAAATTTAGTTTAATTTTGGACAAAGGAGAAAGTATAAAGTTTAGAGGCCTTTTTTTTTTATCATTATAAAACATTTAAATCTTGTTTCTATAATTATTATTGTTTTTATTACGTTTTTTGTATACAATGAAAGTTTGAATCATGAATAAAAGCAAAAAGATATATAAAAAAGATAATTTATAATATATAAATATGATACATTTAAAAAATAGTTTGTTGAAACTTTGTTAACAGTTTTTTATGAATATATTTTTTTACGGTTTAAATGATTATTTTGGATGATAGACTAAATTTTTTTATTAGTTATTAAGGTTCTCCTAGAAGGCCCAATTATTATAATTAGGTCTTCTTATATAATTATATAACTATCTATTTCATATTTTCTTATTTTAGTTATGCGTTCTGGTTTGTCTTTGTATATTATTTTCTATAAAGGAATTCATAATAGTAAATTCTCGAAAATAAAATTTCGCTTTATGAGCCAGAAGTTCCGAGTTCGATCCCCACCACGTCTTGGTTGTACCGCGCTCAACTTGTTTCACCGCGCAGCAGCCTTGTTCGTCAAGGTTTGCTTCTTTTAAACAAAATAAATTTTAAAACTCGGGAATAAAAGAAGATAGAATGATGATGCAATACTATTTCGATATTTTCATAAAGTCCCTTTATATAATAAAATATTATTAAAAAGGTTATCAGAAGCTACTAAAATACATAACTAAACAAATAAATTACTGATATACTAAGAAAGTAAATTATTTTAATAAAAAAAAATTTGTATAGATTTAATATTTGTTTGCTATGATTTTGTTCACGTTATTATTGTTGTTTTGTGTTAATAAATTATTTCACTACTTATATTTTGTGTTAAAAAATTATTTCACTCTTATAAATTATTTCACTACTTCTATTATGCTTATTATTATTGATAGTATCATTATTATCAACAAATTTTTTTTATTATAATTGTTTATTTTTTTATTTTCTTATAGTTTTAAATACATTAAATATAATAATGAAATAAAAATTTAATATTTAAATAAAAATAATTAAATGTTTTAAATATTATACTATATAATATAAGAATAAATATTTGTTTACTTTTCTATATATTTTTATACAACTTGTTTATTATTTTTGTATAGTTGACGTTGCTAGTTCGCGAGGTTAGGATTATTTTATTCTATCTCCTCTTTCGGAAAAATTCGTGTTATTGATTAAGTCATATGCATCATAATGTTTTTCTACTATAGTAAAACCTAAGTTATAATCAAAAAAGTTGCAGAGAAAACATTAGTAAAAAAAACTTTTTATAATTCTAACCTCGTGGTTAGTGATTCTGACTACTCGTACAGGGTCTTTACTAAAGAGTTAAAATGCGGTGACAAGAGGGTAGGGTGTTAAAAACGATCAAAAATTGCGTAACGTGGTTTATGGACAACTCCAAAGAGTTAAGGCCTCAGAAAGAGTAGAGGAGATCGGGGCTAGTTGCCTCTTTTTTTATTCATTGAGCTCTGCTGCCCTAACAGCACATTTTTTTTATAAATGCTTAAGTATTGTCTTGAAGAGCATAAATTTAGGTAACACTTTTAAGTTTAAAAAATTGAAGTGACGTTTAAAAAGTTATCCCCGTTAGGGAGTGATAGTAGTTAAATTGTTTTGTGCATTTATTATTTGTGGTTTTAATAAAAATAGTTATAACAATAACAATAACCGTTAAATCCATTGAATTTAAATTCTATAATCATCGCCCAGTTACATCTATTTTTAAAAAGTTTGTAAAAAAAAATTAAGTACTGACCTAAAACGTATACACTACGCAACATCAGCACCTCTTCTGAGACATGCAAGTTTACAGCAACAATATTTTCAAATAGCTGCTTATATATCTTCTATACAATTTAAAAACTAAATTACCATTCAGATATCATATTTATCTTAACTGGATATTGCTTCACGAGGGCGTTGTATTTCTAATTTTTCACTTTATTGTTAATTATTGAATGGAAGAAGTCAATTAATACAAATACATATGAACAATTAGTCTTTAGAAAAACAGTTAGAAAAAAACATAATAAATGAAAAATATATCAAAAGCATATCTTTTAATTTAAAATGACATTCTATTAAAAAAAAACAAAAACAACAACAAAACAGAAAATAACATAAAAACAAACTTCTAAAGTTGCATGTGCAAAATGTGCCTTTTTGATCCGATTTCAGCATTGATTTAATCAAGCGTGCAAATTATCAAAAATAGCTATTATTAAAATTAACATGGCTGCAACAATTAATTAACTAATTTAATTTATTGTTATTTAAATAAATATATTATTATAATTATACGCACAGCTAGATTAATTTAAAAAAGAATGTATGAGCGACTCAACGATGAAAACACAAACCGACGCGAAGATAGCCATCATAAAAAGAAGCCGTAAGAAATTTATAAATTTTAAAAATCTATTTATAGTTAAAAAGTAAAATTGCATAACTTGTAAAGACAAATTTAGTTATTTAAAGCAACTTTGTTGTTATTAAGCACCTTCATACATGAATGCTTCAAATCACTATTTCATATATTCACCGAATTTTTACTTATATAACTATTTTATATAAGTAAAAAATCGTTTCACGATGAACCAAAAGTTTTCTGATTCATAGTAATTTTTCGCTTATTTAACTATTTTAGTTTAACTTACTTTAATTAATATTGATTTTTTAAAAGACCTTTAGGTAATATAGAAATCTAAACAAATTAAGTTTAATAATATGGCATAATAAAGTTAACATTTTTATGCTTTGGGCTAACTATCAAGAAAAAACAATTTGTTATATTTATTATAAACCATGCATCTCAAATACAAATAAGCAATCTAAAACAAAAAATTTAAATATTCAGATTTTAAATATTTTAAAATAAAATCTTAGCCACAATAAAAAAAGCACACTTATAGGGGAACACAGGGTAAGATGGCGAATGGGGCAAGATGACTTTCCATAATACAACTCAACAAAAAAAATTAAAAATGGGTGAAAACGAAACTGTATTTCCATCTTGTATTTTAAAACGCCAATTGGTTTTTTAAAATATTATTAACGCAATTTTATGCGCATAAGTTTACTTTTTGCGCTAAAAAAAATACCTTGCTTCCGGTTATTCAAAATGAATGGTGTCCTTCAGGTGAAACTTTTTTAAAAATATGTTTTTGTGGAGCGTGTTTGTTTTGTGTTACTTTAGTTAGAGTAGTAAGTATTTTTCAAATTTTTATAAAATTGGAGGCAGAATTTGCAAAATAAGTCATCTTGCCCCGGTGACGAGATAACAAATTTTTGAACTTATTATTTTAAATTTTATTTCAAATTTTTCAACATGTTAATTAAAAATCAATGCAGGCAATGAATTATTATGGTAACATGAACACACTGACAAAGCATTACTGTTTCATAACTGATAGTTTTACAATAACTCAGGCTTTTCAAAATGTTCGCCATCTTACCTCGTGTTCCCCTGACGCCTATTGGGCGTCAACATAAATTATAAAACATACTTTTGTTGAGCGCTAGATAAAAAAGCACACTTATATTGGGTGTCAATATAAACTAAGAAGTATTGGGCGTTAAATAAAAAAAGCATACTTAAATTGGGCGTCAAAAGAAATTACACAACTAGCGATCAAAATTATACAATTAGCGTCAAAAGAAATTACACAATCAGCGATCACTTGTATGCAATGATAAAAATACTTTTGAACAAAATGTGTTTAAAATCTTATTGTTACAACTATTAATTGGTTGTTTCACCAACACTAACTTGGTTGCACCAACTGTAACTTGGTGTACCAACTGTAACTTGATTGCACCAACTGTACTTAAAAAAATTTTAACAATTGAACTTGTTTTGCAATTATTAAATAACCGTTTAAAATAGAAACAACTTTTTTAAGGTTATTGGAACATTTTGCTCAACATGTTTTACGTCTTTATAAAAAGTGAACTGGATAAAAGTAAGTACGCAGTAAAATCACTGATTTAAGCTTCCCCTCGTACGCACTTGATGCTTTCAACAACCTGTCCCCTCTGCATACGTACGCATTATTTTTTTACAAAATCCCAACCTAAACTTTTTTAAAACATTAAAAACAAAAAAACTTTCAGTTAATTTAATATTACTCTATTAAGTATTATAACTCTGGTTTTTGAACTCATGAAATTCAATGCTTTTGTTTAAAAAAAAAAAAGAAATCAAGTTTTAGGAGAGAAAGAAAACGAAAGAAAATCAAACCGCGTACTTGCTATCTTTAATACCCCTAAACAAAGACGATTCTATGTTGTGTTATAACTTTCCCCCTCTCCTTCTCTAAGAAGGTGGTTTTCAAGTCATAGTTGGTTTTTTGAGGAATACAGTCGGCTAGTTATGTTTATAGATTTTTTTTGAGGAAATTAGACTCTACTTATCCCCCTTGTACACATTCGTACGTTTTTGGGTAAACGTCCTCCCCATCCAAACCCATCCCCATACCTATTTTATGGAAGACCCCAAAACTGCTACTAAATGACGAGATGTCAATAACGGTACTATTTTTAGTTGCTTTCACAGAATAAAAGGAAAAAAGCTGCTACGATAGAACTAGGTAATCCAGAGTGGTTTAAAATGTAACGGAGCTTCAATTTTCACAAACTTAACACCAATAACACCAAAAAATGATTTTATCCGCTTTTCTCCTTACATCGTCAAAAAAAAAACATCAACAGAAAATCAAACTTATGGTTTGATTTATTGGAGAATTATTTGATTTATGGGGGAAATATGTTCAAAATATGTTTGCTAGGATTTTTAGAGAGTCATTATTAAAAAATGCGGTACCCATGATTGTAATGATTGCAACACAACAATTCTTTTTAGACCATTTTTAGCTTTAGTAAAGTAATATTTTTCATAATCAATTGTCATTAATCATTATCAATCATTAACAATTGCAACACTCTAATTTACCTTGAGATTTGTTTTACACAAAATATTTTTAGAATAAATATTTCTAAATCCGTAACGTTAAACTACAGAATTGTAGATAAAAGAGAAAACAACGAGCTGTTTTACTAAATCAATTTAAAATATACAAAAGTTTTTCATTCAAAATAATTTGGAAAAATATTGTTTAGGGTCCCGGTAATAAGTTCGGCCTAGGCAACCCGAGGATATAGATCAGGCATTGATAGAGATAACTAAATTTTTGAACGGCTTAATCATGTTAATACCAATTGATCTGTTATTATATTCCACCAATAAAGATATGTACAAGAATTCCACCAATAAATATAAAACGAGAATCTCGCGAAATTCGTGAGTATTATTATCTCTTAACATGATATTAATACTTACAAATTTTGCTCATAGCATTGTCAATTGTATATAAACAACATATACTCAATATGTTGTATATATTCAATTAACAATGCTGTGTTAATATACAATATGAAATTATATTGCATATATATATATATATATATATATATATATATATATATATATATATATATATATATATATATTATATATATATATATATATATATATATATATATATATATATATATATATATGTATATATAATTTTAATATGAATTTTTTTTTATTATTATTAGAAGAAAAATTAGTGTCACAAGGTATGTAAAACTTTCAGTTTTTTAAATTAATTTTTTAAACAAGGAACAAATTAATTTAAAATTTCCCAAGATTTTAAGCACTTTGAAATTAATGCCGCAACAATGTAACATCCTTTCACTATTAATTTTTATATGAATTCAAAACGTTTGAATTTTTGTTGATGTTTTTTTTTTGACGATGTAAGGAGAAAAGCGGATAAAATCATTTTTTGGTGTTATTGGTGTTAAGTTTGTGAAAATTGAAGCTCCGTTACATTTTAAACCACTCTGGATTACCTAGTTCTATCGTAGCAGCTTTTTTCCTTTTATTCTGTGAAAGCAACTAAAAATAGTACCGTTATTGACATCTCGTCATTTAGTAGCAGTTTTGGGGTCTTCCATAAAATAGGTATGGGGATGGGTTTGGATGGGGAGGACGTTTACCCAAAAACGTACGAATGTGTACAAGGGGGATAAGTAGAGTCTAATTTCCTCAAAAAAAATCTATAAACATAACTAGCCGACTGTATTCCTCAAAAAACCAACTATGACTTGAAAACCACCTTCTTAGAGAAGGAGAGGGGGAAAGTTATAACACAACATAGAATCGTCTTTGTTTAGGGGTATTAAAGATAGCAAGTACGCGGTTTGATTTTCTTTCGTTTTCTTTCTCTCCTAAAACTTGATTTCTTTTTTTTTTTTAAACAAAAGCATTGAATTTCATGAGTTCAAAAACCAGAGTTATAATACTTAATAGAGTAATATTAAATTAACTGAAAGTTTTTTTGTTTTTAATGTTTTAAAAAAGTTTAGGTTGGGATTTTGTAAAAAAATAATGCGTACGTATGCAGAGGGGACAGGTTGTTGAAAGCATCAAGTGCGTACGAGGGGAAGCTTAAATCAGTGATTTTACTGCGTACTTACTTTTATCCAGTTCACTTTTTATAAAGACGTAAAATATGTTGAGCAAAATGTTCCAATAACCTTAAAAAAGTTGTTTCTATTTTAAACGGTTATTTAATAATTGCAAAACAAGTTCAATTGTTAAAATTTTTTTAAGTACAGTTGGTGCAATCAAGTTACAGTTGGTACACCAAGTTACAGTTGGTGCAACCAAGTTAGTGTTGGTGAAACAACCAATTAATAGTTGTAACAATAAGATTTTAAACACATTTTGTTCAAAAGTATTTTTATCATTGCATACAAGTGATCGCTGATCCAGTAGTTGTGTAATTTCTTTTGACGCCCAATTTAAGTTAGATTCTTTTCCATCCTCTTATCAAAAAACATAAACTGCTAATTAACATGCCTCGTCTTGTTATTGACAGTATACAAATTAAACAAGTAACAGTAACCAACTTTCTAGGTGTTTGTAAAATCATCTCTAAAAAAAATTATCCCAGACATGAAGGATAAACCACATGCTCCTCTTTTTTAGAGAGTCATCACACACTGAACAATTTTGGATGAATTGTAGGTCCAGATAATATAGTTCGAACCTTTAAAAAAATAGTTGTTACCTCAATAATGTACTTCAGTTGGAGATTTACAAATGTCTAGTAAAATAATACCCAAGCCTTCTATCACTTTTTATGTACTGATTTTCTTCAATTACAGATTTTTTCTTGTATGGAGTTCTCAAGGGTCTACAGTAGGCTGTGGATGATGACTTTCTTTAAATAAGCACCTTTTTATAAATATTTGCAAAATGCAGTCAAATATAATTAGACTAGACAGATAATAACAATTCAGGTTCTGATAAAACTTTTTTTGTAAATGCTTTGGTTTGTAACACTGTCAAAGACAGCCTTACATGTAAAAGTCATTTTATTGTTGCTTCACCTTTTTTATCAAGCTCCTCATCCTAGATTTTAAAATTGCACTGATTCACACAATTTTCATAAGTTTTGCTTGGAGAACCAAACAGTTTTACTTTTTAAAGTTTGATGTTCAAATGCAGTTCAGATTATGTAGTGGTCTAAAATATCCAAGTCCGCTACCTTACAGTTGTTAAGAAATTTCACATCACTGTGTTTAATGATAATATCAAGTAGGTTAATTGTTAACTAAGGATATGTTATATTGGTATTAATGTTATATTGGCAAAGTTAATTTTTATGCTTATGTGATTTTAGGAATGGTAGGTGGATGGGTCTAACAAGGGTTAGGCATTTAAGTTTTCTCTGTAAATTATATCAACACCCCTCCATGATAATATGACTGACAGTATTGAATTGTTTCAAATCATGGCAGCACTGTATGCTCTCATCGCATAAGAATCTCTGATTTATCCATTCTTTAGTAACTATGAAGATCTAAAGGTCATTAATAATATCATGGCAGATTTATTTATAAAACATATAGAGCATTTATAGATTTTGCATATGACTTGCATAAAGTGTATTTTTAGTGAAATTCTTAGATTTAATGTTTTCAGTTTTAATGACATCAGTTTTAATGACATTTCTTTGACTGTTTATGACAGAAATAACACTCTTGGTTTTGTTTTCATTGCTTTTTGTAGGCTCTAGAAACAGTTTTTTTTTTTTTTAACAGCTATTTTTTTTTACTAATAAAAAATAAGGTTTGTGAAGCATTAATGCAGTGGACCCTGTTATCATTGATGACATAAAAAATCTAGGAGGGCTTGTCATTTTTGGATCTTGTATTTTTTGATAAAAGAAGGGTTACTGCCCTGAATAACATTGGAGTACTTTTTTTTGTTGAATAGATTTATACTTTTGACACAGACTATTATATTATGCGTGTGTATTTTATGATTGTATTTAATCAACTAATAGCTTTCTTTTTTTAAACTTTATTAAAAACTTTTGAAAAGATGTAAGAAAAAAAAATTTAAATTTTGTTTTATCTGTTTCTAAACAAAAGGATAGTTTTATTTCTAGTAGTAATTAGAGAATTTTAAAAAGAGGGAATTTTAACAGCATATTTCCCCCTTTTAATATCCATAAATTGACATAACAAATAAACATAAAACAATGCCAATTTTTCTTTTAAGTTACACTTCACTAAGTTGTTTTTTGTAATAGTTGTGATAATTAAAAGAATTTATTTTTTATAGTTTAACAACAAAGCAATGGCTGCTTATTCTTCTCACATTTCTTACTGTTCTTGCAGCTGTTTCTGTTGCTGTTACAATAACTTTATACTGCTACAAGCACCCACGCCACTTTCCTGAAATAATAAAATCAGCATTAAATGCAGAATTGTACCAACACGGTGCTGTAGCAGCAGATGCAATAAGGTGTTCAATTATAGGTATTAATTAATTATTCAAAAATTTTTTTTAATATTATATATATATGTATATATATATATATATATATATATATATATATATTATATATATATATATATATATATATATATATATATATATATATATATATATATATATATATATATAGAGAGAGAGAGAGAGAGAGAGAGAGAGAGAGAGAAAGAGAGAGAGAGTGAGAGAGAGAGAGAGAGAGAGAGAAAGAGAGAGAGAGCCAAAGCAAGCCCACACACTCTAATTGGAGGGGAGGGGGTGATGAGGCGGCAAACTTAAGGGGCCCCTTTGCAAAGTTAGCTTCTTTTTTTTTTTAAATACCTAATGGAAAAAATTTATAAATATTGGTGCCCTAATGTAAATATATATTATATAGTCACAATGCTGAGGTACAGGCTTTCATTTTAGTTTTAAAGATAAAAAATAATATAGATATAATTCTTGTTCTGGTCAGAATTTTATTCACCAGGGCTTTGGAGCCGAGGGCTAAAAATTGGCTCTGGCTCCATTAGAATTTTAGGCTCCAGCTCTGGCTCCGGAGCAGCTCCGCAAAAAAAACAAATCAAAATTTTTAAAAATATTTTATGACAGTAACTTAAGTACTATTAATATTTTGTTAATCAAAATCTTGGTTCATCCTTAAAAATAAAATATCATGTTTGAGTGAAGAATGCAGATCGCTCGATACAAACTAAAGAGGAGAAAATAGCCTCTCTACACTTGCTTGTGAGATAGGTATGCAAGTGACAACTCTGCACGCTTCTTGTATTCTTTTTGGGTATTCTTCAATTCCCTCAAAAGCTGAATTCACTATTGAGTGTCCCATTTCTTCCATTATCTTACAGTTGTCCAAAAAATTTTTATTAAAAGTATTTTTATTAAAAAAAATAAAAACAGGAGTGTGACCAAAATTAATTTTGGTCACACTTCTCCTTTTTTCTTTTTTATCAAGCTCATTTTCAAACTTATGCTCTTCTCAATCACAATTCACTTAAAACTAAAAGAAGTACTATAGATAGTGCAGCAGTATTTCTTATTTCTTGACTTTCTGTTATATTCTTGGCGTCTCTTTTATAAATTTTTTCTGCTATTGTTTTAAAGCCTTGCTTTGCTTGTATTATCATATTTTCTTCCAGTAGTATTCTATATCAACATAAACTGCAGCTAGAAATAAATCAATATCAAAAGGTTTTTCTACTTGTTTGTGCATAGATTTTAAAATGTCTTCTGTAAATAGTCCTTGATTCTTCTCTAGGTCAGACAATTTCAACCATTCCTTTAGGAACATTCCTTGAGTAATGTGGATTTCTTCAAGTTTAACTGTTACATGTGGCTTTTTTAAAAGATCTTTTAAAAAAGTCACATGTGGAAGACATTTCAAAATCAATGCACAAACAAGTAGAAAAACCTTTTGATAATGATATATTTCTAGCTGCAGTTTATGTTGATATAGAATACTACTGGAAGAAAATACAATAATATGAGCAAAACAAGGCTTTAAAACTATAGCAGAAAAAATTTATAAAAGAGATGCCAAGAATATATTAGAAAGTCAAGAAATAAGAAAGATGACTACATTTATCCCATATTTCAGGGCGTAGAAAGAAAATCTGATCAACTGCAGCAAATTGCTCACACAGTGGATGCAAAAGGAATAATCTTTCAATTATCTGGAATGTAGAACCCCAGCGTGTCTCATTGTCCAAAATTGAAACAATCTTGTATTGCTTCCTTGCTAAAAATATTGTATGTGAGTTTCTTAGTTTCTTTACAACATAACTGACTTTTGCCAAAAGTTCGGAAATGTATGTTTTTTTTAAAATCATAGAAATAGCTAGCTGCTAAGTGTGAATAACACAGCGCATCAGCCTAATGTCGGTAAACAATTGTTGACACCATTCTGCATTGATAAAGGCTAGATTTTCTTCCTGAGCTCCTTCACTTTCTTTTTCATTTGTATGTTGTAAAAGTTCCACTTGTTCTACCAACCATGCAAAGCTTCATTTTAAAAATTTTCATCACCTGAATATTTGTTTAAAATTATGATTGCTCAAATCATATTGGCATTGTCTACACTTGCACATACTATTTGATCATTGCTGATACCAAATCTATATAGAGTATCTTCCAACATTTTTTTGATAGCAACAGGGTTGTGCTGTCCTTGTGTATTTATCAGTGCCTAAGTTTTTTAATTTTTTTTTTTTTGCATAATAATATTGAATATTTTTTTCCAAATAGTTATTTTGGTGTTGAGTGGCTGTATCTATTTTCACATAAATAAATTTCTGTAATAATATTTCCTTTAATTCAGCTTTTTTTTTTCCAGCAAATTCATTAATCAAATTGTGTACAGATTCATTAATCAAATTGCGTACAGATAATTGTGTCCAGTACTGAATCCAAGAGTTTTACCTAATTGGCCTGTAACCAACTGAAGTCCTTCACCTGCAAATGTTTTCAACAAAACTCTATTATTCATTACCATTTTAATAATTCCAATTTTAAAAGTTTTAGCTTGATTTATTGTTCAACTACTAGTGATAACAAAAGAATCTAAAGTATTTAGTTTAGTTTAGTTTTTTTAGTATTGAAATCTTGTGAATGTGATAAAATGATTTTGAAGATTTTCTTTGGGCCGCAAGGCTCATTTCAGATTCAACAATTTTATATACTGATAGATGTGATTTTTCCAAATGACATTTCATATTGTAAACTTTTGATTTTTTTATTTGCATGGCGCATGAAATCACTTTATTATTTATCTTTTCTGTAATCTAACATGTAACCAGTTTTGTAGTTTTATTGATTGGAAAATACTCATCTAGAAACCTCTCAGGATCATTTGAGTTTGAAGCTATTTTTATAAAAAACTATGAAAATAAAGTAAATGACAAATTTTAAAGCTAAGAGAAATAATGAAAAAGATAGTATAAACAAAAATAATATCAATAATATAAAAAAAAAAAACGTTTAAAATCTTTTCCTAATTTTTTTTGGACTCACATGTTTAAATCTATTTTTAAAATGTTTTAACTAATTAAAATTGTTAAAACAAATCATGTGACTTACACATAGATAAAGTATTTTTTTGTCAAGGATTGCCCATAAAGTACATACATAAATGATTGTATATAAAGTACGCTTGAATAGGGGAGAGGGGTCAATTATGAAAGTAAGGAGACACTAAATTAAAAAAAATATCATAAAATGTTGAGTTGGTAGGTTAAAAGGGTAGGTACTTTTAGGGAGGTGGAGGGTACTCAAAAAAGTGTAAAGTAAGATGCAGGGTGGGGGGTGGGGGTGGGTAGATAAAAAAAAAAGATTTCATACTTTATGTACTACCCCTTAACCAATCATTGACATTGTTTAGACGTATTGTTTTAAAGTAACTTATCATGCTCTACAATAAGAACCACATGATATATTACACAAAATAATTGGATAAAAATTAAATTCTGAAAAAAGAAATTTGTTTTTTTTTTAAACCATATGAAAAAATGCATTTTTTAATTTAAAAAAAAAAAGGAAACCATTTTTTGTAAAATTAAAAAAAGTTGAATATCTGGCGTTGCAATGACATCATTTAGTTACATTCATTATAATAACGGCTTTTTTTTATAATGGTTTTATTTTATAATGGTTTAATTAGTTTGATAATGGCTCTCACTAAATGAGCCTAAATATTATTTCAGAGAGAGAGAGAGAGAAAAAGAGAGAGTAGATATGGTAAATCCGACCTTAATGGAATCATTTTCTTTGTCCTAATTATGTGCCAGGCTTTTTTCAGTATTTTTAAAAGTGGCATGGTATGAACATGTTTTACTGTGTTATTTTTTTAAAAATTTGTATCAACATAGATGTTTTTTGAGTATTAGAATAGTTTAACTTTAATTCTGCACGGAAATATTTTTTGTAAAATTTTGTTTATAATGAACTTGTTGTTTAAAACTTCCTTGTTGTTTGTGTATCAGGTATGTATTGAAGGTATGCTGAGACTTTTTTCTAATATATTCAGACAACAGCAAAAACCTTTTTTCTTGCTACCTGCCAAATTTTATGAAAAAAAACACCCCCAGACACCCTACTAACTCACCCAAAATAGGTACATATTTTGGGTGAGTTAGTAGGGTGTCTGGGGGAGGGCGTATCATAATAAACATTAATAATGTTTAAATTTATATAATGATATAAAATAATATTGAATAGTATATATAAAATATATAAAAAAAATTCAAAATTTTAATATATGTTAAAGACGTCCTTCTAACGCTCTGCATACGCCTTTCATGTATCCTTATTCTTTTTTTTAAGACCTTTTTTTTAATACCGAGTTTATGAATTTTGATAAGAATTGAATAAGTTATGGCATTTTAAGTTAAGAAAAACTTGGTCACGGTTTCTTCAACAAATCCATATATCAAAAATTTGGTACTTAAAACGCTATAACTTTTTGTAGAAATTTTCTATCTTATATATTAGTTTTCTATTTTATATATATTAATTTAAAATCAATTTTAATAATTTTTTCGCCTTTAAAATACTGTTTTCAAGGACTTTCCAATGATATATAACAATCTATTGTTTGATTAATTTAAAATTACATGTCACATATCAAGAAAGAGAGAGAGAGAGAGAGAGAGAGAGAGAGAGAGAGAGAGAGAGAGAGAGAGAGAGAGAGAGAGAGAGAGAGAGAGAGAGAGAGAGAGAGAGATGATATAGATAATTTGTTATAATGCTTTATCATTATAGAAAATCATCTAAGCTCTGATATAAATCCTCCAACTTGATTTTGGGTGTGGGTGGTAGAAGCTTGAAAATTTTGTTTAATAATCTTTCCAGTGGTGATGTTACAATAAAAGTACTCAAATATAAATATAAATTTGCTTTTTGGAAAACTGTTCAAACAATATATGATTTAGTTTACTTAGAAATTATTTTTCTATTGCAGTCAACTTAATAGAAAACATCAAAAACCTTTTATTGAGTTTATATTTTTAAATAAATTTTTTTAGTTTCTTCTATACTTAGTTATTTAACGTATTTTTTATGTTATTTAAACAAAATTGTATTATTTTTTCTTAATTCAGTCTCTTTTTATTGTATTTTTTTACTTGTGATTAGAGTTATAGTGCACAGCTTAAAATCAACACATTATTTTTAGGTCGTGATATTCTTTTGAAAAATGGATCGGCTGTTGATGCAGCAATTGCTGTTAGCTTTTGTTTAGGTTTATTCAGTATGCATTCAACTGGAATTGGAGGTGGAGGACTAATGCTTGTATACACTCGTAGTGAAAAGACAATTGATTCATATGATTATAGAGAAACTGCTCCTGGAAAAGCGAGAGAAGATATGTTTGTTAATGAACCTGATAAATCAAAATCAGGTAAAAGAATCTTTTTTATTTCTATTGTATAAATTAATAAAAAAATATATAGAAATAAATATAAAAATGTCATCATTTATTTAAACATTGTCATCTAAAATGCCATCATTCGTTTTAACAACATAATAAACTTTGCTAAAGTTTAAAAAAGGATAGTACTGGTGATTTTTAAGAACCTGCTCAGTCCAAAAATTTTTTTTACAGAAGCTACCCTTTTTACAGAAAATGTTTAATTTTTTGAATTTGGCCACTAAACATTAAACACATATTTATTTTAATTATAATATTCAAGAGCATTCAAAAGTGTAGTAATGTATTAAATATTTCAATAGGTGGTTTATCAATAGCTGTACCCGGAGAGGTGAAAGGGTTGTATGAAGCTTACAAAAAACATCACAAATTACCATGGAGTGAGTTGCTTCAACCAACTATTGAACTGTGTGAGAATGGCTTTCCTATGACATTACGAATGTATGAAGCTGCTGAAGCCATGAAACCATTGATCGAAAAGGACAATGGGTTAAAGTAAGTATCCTTTATAGCATTTAAATATTTCACCAAATGAGCCTCAGTACCACATAAATTTTTCAATGATTCAATTTTACTAATGACTGCATAAAATATTATTCCTTTTACTATAAACATTGTTTTTTGGTATGAATTTGTTTATGTAGCTAATCTCTAAGTTCTGCCGAATATCATTTTTAGTCTCAATAAGTTGAATAAAACTAAAACACAAAACTTCCTTCGCATCTGTTCTGTTTTTTAATTTGTTTGGCCTAATAATTACTAGTTATGGCATATTTCTATTGTTCTTCATGTAAATAAACAAACACATGACATACATGGTGCAATACGCTTTTTTTTTATTTTTATTTTTTTATAGAAGCATATGATATTTTTAATATAAATTATGTTTTACATAAATACCATTAGCTTAGATTAAAACATTATTTTACAACAAGAGATTTAAAGGATTATATTAAGATAATAGTAAGAATAATGAAACTTTATCATACATAAAGAAGTTTGTTTTACAATAACTTCCCAATGCAGTGTCTTTTTTCAAGTAACATATTTTAAAATGACTATTATGCTTATTTTTTAACAAATTGTTTCTAACAAAATCTACTCTCACCTATCTAATTGTAGGAAAGGGTTGAATAGGGAACTAGATTCAATGATAAAAGTTCATTGATTGGATTGTTGTAATCATAGGTTGAAGATTCGCTCGAGTTTGTACAAATGTTGGGGGAATGGGGGTGGGATGGAGGCAGTTAATTTCTTCTTTATACTTTTTAAGATTTAGTTCTTATGCAATCATTATTTTTAAACACAATTTTATATCCTGTTTACACTAGAGAACTGGAAACAAATTTACCGCGTAGTGTTTATCATTTTTCATATTCATTTTCCAAGTAAGAAGTGTTATGCTAAAACCAGACTGATTCAGGATAAGTCATTGTCTAGTTTGCAGGTCTCAAAAGATGAATAGGCAGGATAGAATTGAAACTAGTTGAATAGGCAGGATATATAGTTTCTAAAAATTCATTTTCAGATTCTAGGATTCAAAATCTATGAATGGTTGTGATGCAAATTTATAAAAACTGCTCTCTGGCTACCATGCCGCCATCCAATTTTTTTTCTTCATATTAATTATTCTTTGGGTCATTTTGGAAAACTTTATTTTAAAAACAAACAACAACTGATGTTATTATACATTTTACAATTATTAAAATCTAATAGCTTCACTAGGTAAACTTTCCTTATGCAATTGCATTAGATCCCTTGATATAGAAAAATCTTCCTTAAATAAATGCAAATAAAAATTGCATTTACTTTAAAAAAGAACTATTTAAAGTAGCACGCACTGGAGATTTATAAGATGCTGCAAAATTATCAATTTTCCTAAAGGCAGTGACGTGTTTTAATTTAAAAGACAAGGGAAAATATTTTAAAATTCATTTGTAGGAATGTAATTTATTTAAAATGAAGCTGTTTTCAAACTCTCAATACATAAAAGTTAGTTAAGAATACAGTTCGAAATATATACATAAAAATAAGCATTAGAGTGCAGTGAACTTTAGTTTTTTTTACAATTCATTTAGCCTGGGTGTGCAAAAGTTGTCTATTCATTTCAAAAATACTCTGGTAAAATATCAATGCTCTAGGAAATTATCTTGAGGTGCCCCAAGACCTTTAAAAATTTTAATGGGTCCCTAATATTATATAAAAAAAAAATTTTCAAAAGTATGTCATGTTGGGTCTCAAAAGAATCAAAATTTTATAAAAATTTCAAAAATAACAAATATTTTATAAAAAAACAATTATTTAAAAAAAAAAATTGTTATTTTATAGTTTATTGCAGAAAAAATGACCTTTTAAACTAAAAATGAAAAAAGTTGATTTTTTTGATAATAATTTCAAAAAAATCAACTTTTTTTTCATCAAAAATTTTGAGACCCAACATGACATACTTTTGAAAAACTTTTTTTTATATAATATTAGGGACCCATTAAAATTTTAAAGGTCTTGGGGCACCTCAAGATAATTTCCTTGAGCATTGATATTTTTCCAGAGTATTTCTGAAATGAATAGACAACTTTTGCACACCCAGGCTAAATGAATTGTAAAAAAAACTAAAATTCACTGCACCCTAATAAGCATATAGAAAAAATTCAAAAAAAAAAAAATCTTCAGGGCGAGGCTACGCAAAGCAAAGTTTTTAAAGAAAATAGCAATTATTTGCTGATTTATCACAATGAAAATAATTTATAACCCTCTTTTATGAGTAACAAGACAGCTATTTTACTGAAAAAAAATATTGTTCATAACAAATATTTACTATTGATATAAAAATCCTAATCATTTTTGACTTTGCTACAAAATCCTAATTTTAACATATTTTAGGCCAAAAACGAAAATAATCTAATCGAATTTGGCAACACTGAATAATGTTTTTTTATATTTTTTTTTAATAGTTTGTATTCTTAGTGCAAAGAATCATGTTTTTTTGCAGACATGCAGTTTTCAAAGTTTTCGGTTTTTTAGCCTGCTCTAATTTTTCTATCATTTTTTTGTTTTTGGCCTTTTTTTGACCTGCTCAATTAAAATTTGTTGATAATCTTAAATAAAAGTAACTTTTTTCTGATTTAGCTCAATTCGTAGCTAATTGTTATATTTTTAAATAATATTTTAATTTGTTCATCTTTTTTTTTTAATATATTAGTAATCCCTCCTATTTACCTCTAAAATGGATGATAGTGTGAGATTATTTGATCTTGAAAGTTCAAAAGATGTAGAGGAATTTCAAAAAAATCTATTAGATGAAGAAGAAGAGGTGGAGAACTTTGAAGATGAAGATGTCACAGATGCAGAAGACATACAGAAGAGTTTCATCAAGACAATTCAAATACAGAAGAAAAACTTGAAAATATTGATTTTAATGAAACAATTAATAATAACAATTTTTATGTTGGAAAAGACACTAACTGTAAAGAATCCATTGCCTAGCTGAGTATAAAGATATAAAGGAATAAGAATCCAAAACTCCCCTGAGTTATTGGTGCTGCAAAGTTAGCTAAATCCCCTATTGAATGTTGGAGTTGTCTGTTTAGTGATGATATTCTAAATCAGGGGTGGCCACAATAAGGCCCGTGGGCCAACTCCGGCCCTCAGCAACCTTTTATCCGGCCCGTCAGTTAATTGTAAAGATAATAAAAAAAACTATAAACATATAATATTAATAAATTATATAATATTTAAATTTATAAATTAATAAATTTTAAAATATTTTTTGTAAAAAAACAATCGCTTTAAATAATTAAAAATATATTAAAAAAATCTTGCCGGCAATTAATCGCAGGATTAATTTCCGGCACTGCCGGCATTTACCATTTGCGTTTTTTTATTGTAATGGCATCTTCAAAATCAAAACAACCAAAAATCAACAAGGAATGTCGTTTATTTAATGATGAATGGCAAACTAAATACTTTTTTGTTGAATGTAATTCAGTGCTAGTATTTTTAACATGTAATGAATCGGTTTCATTGTGCAAATAATATAATTTAAGGAGGCACTATGATACAAAACATTCAAAAACTTATAATCAGTTTGTCAACGAGGTGCGGAAAGAAAAATCAATTAAATTGAAAAATTTAAAAAGGGGCATCACTGAAACAGAAAATGCTGCTATTGCAAGTTATGAAGTGAGTCTTCTTTTAGCTAAAAATTGTAAACCATTAAGTGATGGGGAAATTATTAAGGAATCTCTTGAAATTGTGTTCAAAAACATTTGTCCTGAAAAATTGAAAATTTTAAGTAATATCTCCCTCTCAAGACAAACAATTACACGAAGAACATGTGATATTACTGATGATCTGAGTTTGTCATTGACTGAAAAAATAAAAGCATTTCAGTATTATTCAATAGCAATCGATGAATCAACTGATATATCACAAACTGCTCAATTAGCTATTTTTATTCGTGGTATTGACAATGATTTTCTTGTTACTGAAGAGCTACTTGACATCTATCCTATGCAAGGCAGAACAACAGGAGAAGACATTTTTCTTGCCATGAAGAAAGTTTTTAAAAAGTTCAACTTGTCTTACAACAGATTAATTTCAATTACATCAGATGGTGACAGCTCAATGATTGGAAAAAAAAATGGGTGTTGTTTCCAGACTGGAAAATAAAATGGCAGAAAATAACTTGTCATTAATTAAGCTGCATTGTATTATTCATCAGCAAAATTTAACAGCAAAGACTATGGATGTGGAAAATATAATGTCTGTAGTAGTTAAAGCAATAAACAGCATTAAGTCCAATGCATTACGAAGTAGGCAATTTGAGGCTTTTCTTGCTGAAAATGACTCTGAATATGGTGGTCTGCTTTATTATACTGAGGGTGAGATGGCTTTCTAGAGGTAATATGCTGAAAAGAACTTATGATTTGAGACAAAATATGTTGGATTTTTTCAAAATTATCAACAAAGATTATCCACCAGAGCTAGAAGAAAAAGAGTTTATTGAAAAATTTGCATTTCTAGTAGACTTGACCCAACATTACAATATACTTAACAAAGAATTCCAAGGAAAAGATCAATTAATTAGAAAAATGTACACCATTCTAGCTTTTCAGTTGAAATTAACTTTGTGGGAGCAGCAGTTAAGAACTGGAAGTTTCAGTCATTTTCCAACGTTGGGTGAGCTGAATCCTGGAAACACAGCAAAATTTGTTACCTGTATTGCTGAATTGAAAACAAGATTTTCAAAAAGGTTTGCAGATGTTAAGAATCATGCAGACAAAATCCAATTGTTCACAGTGCCATTCTCTGCTGATATTGAAACTGTACCAGATAAATTCCAAATAGAGTTAAACGATCTTCAATGCAGCGATGCTTTGAGAGAAGCATATAATAAACAAAATTTATTGTTATTTTACAAAAATCTTGACCAAAATAAGTACACCAACTTAGTCAACAATGCAAAAATAATGGGTGTCTTGTTTGGTAGCACACATTTGTGTGAAAGTGTTTTTTCTTGTATGAAATTTGCAAAATCCAAAACAAGATCTGTACTGACAGATACTAACTTGCAGAATACATTAAGAATCGCAACCAGTCAGTTGCCTATTGACGTTAAAAATATTGTGAAAAAAAGGCAGGTTCGTGATTACCAATAAACTATAATTTGTATTATACCTAATAGCCTTGTGACCAGCATATGTTGTTAGCTAGTAAATATGTGTGTTTGAGTGTTATTCCTTTGCAAATCAATATTTTTAAATAAAATATTTTTAATAAAACTATATTATTAAAAATCTCCGGCCCCATTTAACAGTTAAAAAGCTAACTTTGGCCCTTATCAAAAAAGTTGTGGCTACCCCTGTTCTAAATAATATCTTGTACTGTACAAATTTCTATATTGAAACCATTAGTAACCAATTTCAAAGAAAAAGGGATGCAAAAAAACTTGATTTGGTCGAATTAAAGGCATTTCTTATTTAAGAAATAATAAACGTACTTAACTTAAAAAAATAAACGATTAACAAGGTGTAATTGTCAACAAAAAGGTCGTCTTTACTTTTTACATTAAATTTTAAACTTTATGTTTTTTTAATCAATTTAAAAGACCGGAAAAGGTTTCTCTCAGTCAATATAGCAGCAATCCCCACATTTTTTACCTATTTGTTAGTCAATGTAGCAACACTACTTGCATGTTCTACCTATATGTCAGTCGATGTAGCAACACTCCTCACATGTTAACCTATTTGTCAGTCAATATAGCAACACTCCTTGCATGATCTATCTATTTGTCAGTTGATGTATGTTAAGTGTAAAAAAATAAAAATAAAAACATTCACAATGTTTGTTTTTTTTTAATTTAAAAAATTAAAAAATTTCAGTTTATTAAGTTGCATTTTTGTGGTTTTTTAAAAAATAATAAAATTTAATTTGTTTCCTCAACTAAATTTAATGGTTTTGACATAAAGTGTACTTAGTTTTGCCTTCTTTAAACAAAGTCATTACGAATCATTTTTTACCACAAACAGTAAATTTAGATGTCAAACTTAAAGAATGTATATATAAATATATATATATATATATATATATATATATATATATATATATATATATATATATATATATATATATATATAAAATATATAGCTGTAAAAGATAGATACAGACATCAGAAAGCGTATTTTGTGTTAAAATTATACTTCAGCTCGTTTCATGTGAAAAAATATGCATGCAAAGTGTTTTTTTATGTCAATATTTTCAAAGCTGATTTTACATAAAAACAGAATAATAATTGTCACTATCCTTTATATCAAATAAAATCATGGTAAATAAATAATGATGCACATGAGCATGAAGTTGTTGTAAGAAAATTTTTTTTGACCAAAAATTAACTTTTAAACATTTACATCAGCTGAATTAAATAAAACAAAAACAATTAAAAAAAAATTAAAAAAGAGCGCCAATTGAAATGCAAATTTTTTTATTTAGATTGAAGTAACTGATTGTTTCCTTAAAAAAAAATCAGTTTTTTATAAAAATGCCATTATGAAAAAATAAATTAATAATATTGCATAACTTGAATTGGCTACTATAATTAGATATTAATAATTTTAAAACCAAATATCTATTGTTGACATTACCAAGAACAAATTAATCCAAACTGTTAAAATAAAAAAAAATATAAAGTTTTAACCTTCTCCCGTAAAAAATCTGTAGTTTCGAAGCGCAGTATTATCTAATGCTAACTTTGCCTTCTTTAAACAAGGAGTGCCTTTAAGAATTGTTTTTTACCACAAACAATAAATTTAGATGTTAAAATAAAGGAATATATATAACCATATATATATTTAATATATATATTAGTTAGCTGTAAAAGATACAGACATCAGAAATGTATTTTGTGTTAAGCTTATACTTTTTAATAAAGAAAATATTTTTTGAGATCAAAAATTAACTTCTAAACATTTATGTCAGCTGAATCAAATAAAACAACATATAGCTATATTGTGGACATTGCTTCACTATTTAAATATGTTGATTACAATTTAACAACAAATATTGTGGACATTGCTTCACTATTTAAATATATTGATTACAATTTAACAGGCAAATGTTTTGTTCTTGTCATTATTGATCAGTAATTCAGGTGAGATCATTTTGCTATTGGTTTCAGTACAAAACTACTATCTGCCTCATATGAGGCAAGTAAGGCTGATTGGAAGGGGTGAAAGCAACTTATCTACGAACAATCTTATATTTGTCTAATAAACAACAAGAAATTATCAATATTTTGATCAACAACTACCAAAATAGATATTTATAAGTTATAACCTATTTATATTATTTTGGAAATAACTCCCAGATATTTACAAGCAATAGTTATTCCACTCACTATGCCTCTTACAACATAGCATTTAATGTATTAAAAAAATTAAATTAAAAAAAAGAATTAAAGCTTAACTTCATAGATCAAGTAGGTATTTTTTTAAACACCTTCCCAAGGCTCCTGAGGGAAACACTAGAGTTTTTTTAGACTTTTTTTTTAATTTTCTCTCTCAACCCTAAACTTTGAAACACAAACTTTTAACAGGCGGGGCAAAGAAACTGATTGAATATGATAATTCCAGAGGTTTAGAGTGGATTGCAAACTTGAACTTTTGAATTGTGAGCTGAGCATTCTACAATTATTCTAACATTAAGTTGAGCCATAGAATATATTTTAATTAAATACTGCATTAAATATTAGGCCATAGAATACATTTTATGTTTAATCAAACATAACTATTGTGGATGTCATAAAATTATTGAGAATATTTTAAAATGTGGTTATAGACAGCCATCTAGTTTCAATAGAATTTTTATCAAACTTCTAAAATGCAAACAAATAACAAACATTAAAAATTTATAATAAAAAACTTTTTAACAGTTTAAATTTTTTTTCAGAGACTTGTTGTTAACAGTTGATGGAAGCATAAAAGAAGTTGGTCAAAACATCACAAATAAACAATTAGCAAACACTCTTCGAATGATTGCAAAAAATCCAGAGGATTTTTACACAGGACCTTTAGCAGAGAACATTGTAAAAGATATTCGTGATGCTGGAGGTATAATTACTTTAGATGATCTTGCAAACTATAAAGTTATTCAAAGAAAAGCATTAGTAAATGAACTAGGAGATTTAATTTTATACACCACATCAGCACCAACTGGTGGTCCAATAGTGGCCCACATTCTTAATATTTTGAAAGGTAAATTGTTATCAAGGTTTTATGTTTATTTATTTTTATTTTGTATCTTGTTAACAATAATTAAATTCGAGTTAATATAAATTCATAAGTTTTATTATTCATATGTTTTGTTAAGTTTTGTATCAATTAATAAGTAAGAATGTGAGTGTTATATTTGAATTTATTAATAATTGATATTATTTAATATATTTGATAGTAAATTAATATATTTGAATTAATAATTAATTAATTTATAATTGAAATTAAAAAATTTGTAACTTATTTGTAGGTTTATTATTGATAAATATATAATAATGCATTAGAACTATTGGAAGCTATGTTATGTTTTAGTTTTATTTCTCACTATATTTATATGCTTTATTATATTTTAAACATTAAAAAAAAAAAAATTTAGTTTAAAATGTTTGCATTAAGGTTATGGTTTTACTGAAGAAGACCTCAAAGATAATGAGAAAGCTGTTTTAACATATCATAGAATAATAGAAGCATTTAAGTTTGGTTATGCTCAAAAAACAAAGATGGGGGATCCTAATTTTTTAGAAAAAGATTCTCTAAATCAGGTCTTTTTTTCATTATTCTTTGTTTAATTTTTTACAAAACTAAACTTTAAAGGTTAGTTTTAGTACAAAATTATTTATTAAATAAATAATGAAAAAAAATAAATAAATGAATTTTATTTGTTACAGTGGCTTCAAAATATGACCAGTTTAGATGTCGGTACTTATTATCGTCTAAAAATTACAGACTATTTAACTCATAACATTAGTTACTATGGAGCAGAATTACCACCTCCAACTGATCGTGGTACTACTCACCTGAGCATATATGCTGCCAATGGGGATGCAGTATCATTAACCTCAACCATTAATGATTGGTATGTGTGTCTTTTTTAAGTCATTATATAAGCAATATTAATATTATTTAGTTAAAAAATTTTATCTTTTTATTTTTATTTTAAGTATATAGTTTTATTTATCTTTTTTCAATGTAGGTATGGCTCTGGTTTTCGGTCACTTACAACTGGAATATTATATAATAATGAAATGGATGATTTTAGCACTCCTGGTCAAAACACAAGATTTGGGTATCCACCTACCGCAGCCAACTATATTAAGCCAAATAAACGCCCTGTTTCATCAATGGCACCTGTAATAATGACAGATAGATTTGGTGATGTTAAGTTAGTCATAGGTGGATCTGGTGGCCCAAAAATTATTACTGCTGTTGTTCAGGTACATGATTGAAAAAGGTGTTGATAAATTGTATGCATATATATATATATATATATATATATATATATATATATATATATATATATATATATATATATATATATACACATATATATATATATATATATATATATATATATATATATATATATATATATATATATATATATATATATATATATATATATATATATATATATATATATATATATATATATATATATATATATATATATATATATATATATATATATATATATATATATATATATATATATATATATATAGCGTGCGAAATTAACCTCGGCATATGCCGAGGTTTTTGCCGAGGGCGTTGTAGTATTTGATAAATTGCAAAAAAAGCCGATGTTATATTTCAGAAATTAAAAACAAAAATTATATTTTTATAGCCATTAAGTAATAAAGATTTGATAAAAAAAGTTATTAAACAACCTTTAGAAAAAAAGGCTGATAAAAAAACCTCGAAAGAAATCATTTCTAAAACTGTGTTGTTGCTTAAAGTGATATTTTTATATATAGATATGCATATATAGCGTTTTTAATCATATTAATATACTTTTCTCTAGGGCATAATGTACAAAACATGGTTTAATGATGATCTTGGACAAGCTGTGATAAGACCTCGAATTCATCATCAGCTGATACCTAACATTGTTGGGGGTGAATCTAATCGAGCCTTACCTCAAGTTGTAAGTGATGGACTTTCAAAGATTGGCCACGAACTTCGATATGTAGTTAAACCAGAGTATTCAGCTATTCAAGCAATTTACATTGAAAAGCCTGGTGAAGTATATGCAAAATCTGATCCAAGAAAGTATGGACACAGTTCTGGATATTAAGCAAAAATTATTCAATAGATATAGAAATCTAAATATTTAATGAATATCTCGTACCGACTAAAGAGTTCAATACTATTTTAAACGAATAAAATTTTTTTTTCACTTTATATAAAAAATTTTTATGAAGCATTAATTTTTTAATATCGACGCTATAAATTTCTAACTTCTTTTCGTTTGAATATTTTGTTTTAATATAAGCTCTACAGATGATATTTTTCAAGGTAAACAACACAAAATATTTGATAAAAATCGTCAATTCTTTATACGGTTATAGATAGTCAATTTAATATATGGTTGAGCATCATAACATCGTATTTTATGAAACATAAAAGTTAACTTAATTATAGGGTGTACTCAATTAAGCTCAATTTTTCTATTTTAAAACTGTTTTAATAAGAAATCCTATATATTTAATTAAGAGTTTTTATATATTTTGGCAAGACTATTAATATTTTACTTTAATCTGATAACTAGAGAACGTGATTTGTTTTACTTATTATATTTTATTTTATGTTAATGTATTTACTCGATTGCAATTTTACTATGTAAAAGTTGTATACCTAAATACTTTAGGAACATCCCTCAGAAGTTTTTTTGGGATTCTGGGTATTCTAACACTTTTGAGAGCAAAACAACTTAGTATTTTGGCAATGGTATAAATTAGGTATTATATTTAGAATTAGGTTCTAGTATTTATTATCAGAGTATTGTAGAGTTGATATGGTGAATCTAAATGCAGCTGAAAAAATGTTTTTTCTATTAAAGATTAAGGGAAAAGTTTAGAATTCCCTCCATCGTGTAAAACCGTAACTTTTCTAAAGAAAAAAAAAAAATTGGGTCTTGACGTAAGACTATCATTTTAAGTGTCATGACATGGAAATAAATCTTCTTGCTTAAAAGTATTGATTTTTTTAATGAAAAGTTTGAAAGCGAGGTAAGTATAAGGGTTTGTGATGTCTAAATATTGTAGTATGAACTTATGCAGTAGTAACTTTAAATAAGTTTTATAAGAAACTTCTGTAGTTAGTTTTCTTTTCCTCTTTAAAATCTTATTTGAGATACGAATTTATTTTAAATAGCAGAACCACTATCATGTATGAACTATTACAATGTTCTTACTTTTTGCGAGCATCAGTTCTTTGCAAAATTTAAATGTTTAATGGCAGTTCCAGCAGTTACTTGCGTTTTGATTTTTAATGTCACATTTTTAGATATAAATTTTTTATTTTAACAGAATAGATTTTTATATATGTATGAATCATCACAAAATCATTATTTATTTTCCTGTATATTGCGAATTCGTTTAATTTTAAGTTTAGGAATTACAGTCGATTATATGATGTGTTACATACGGTGTTACATAAACTGGCTTCTTAATAAAGTATTTGTTATGCTGCGAATTAATAATAAAAAAAAATGTTTTAGCTATTTATTTATCTTAAATCAAATTATTTATTGTTACTTACGGGGACAATTCTACGCTTATATCAAAATTAAGTTTAGCTACCATTAGAGAACCCATTTTTTTATTAAAAAATGATTTCCGGAATTCTCGGAATTACATGAAATAAAATTCGGAATTTTTTAAAATTTTTTTATTAAGGTGCCCCAAGAAGACCTTACGGTCTGATCACAGAGCACCGCAAATAAGCATTTAATTAGAAATTCATACCTCCTGAATGATGTCGCAAAACTTGCCCAGAGGTGGGGTTTGAACCACGAAAGCATTGTTTCTGAGGCAAGTGCGCAACCACTGCGCCACGGCGGCTCAATATATAAAATGCCGGAATCGCAAAATAAATTCAATAGAAAAACGAAAGTTTCAAAGTATTTTAAACTAATTAAAATTAATTTTTTTTTAAGTATCTCAGTAAAACAAAACAAATTCAATGAAAAAATAAAATCAGCAAACTAAATTCAATGAGAAAAATAAAATAATATATAAAAACATTTTTTTTAAATTCCTATTTTTAAAAAAACCTCTTAGCATACACAAATTATCCAATGTCATATCATTTAGACTTGACCTGATTTTTGTTGAAAATGTTCCAGCGGCAAACGCTCTCTCTGCTATAAACACTTGTTGGAAGAATCACAACAGATTATTGTAAATATTTTCCAAAAGTGGTCCACGCGACCCGCTTTCGTCCCAAAATTTAATTTCATTTCGTATTGCTGATTGAATTAATGGCTTTTTTAAAGTTCTTGTTCTCGGGTGTAAAGGTAACTGCTGGATTTTTTGCTGTAGCAATTTCGCAATAGAAGTGTGAAGTTTTACTTTAGTTAGGTTCAAGTTCAGATTCTAATTTAGAATCAGACTCAGAATTCATTGAATCTTCCGGAGAAGTTTCCGGTGAGGGTAAGAATAAAGATATTTACTTCTATTTTAGAACGAACAGAAATACTCATATGAATTTCTTTTTTCCCTCTATCTCCATTATGCAGATACTGTAAAACATCAGATAAAATAGCTCTTCTTCAATTAATTTTGATTTCGAGCTCTTTTTTCAATGCAAGGCTAATTTTATTATCCTCACCTAAACTATGTAACATTAACGTAAATGTTGCTTCTACAGCTAATTTTATTGGCATCAGATTTTTCGATATCTGTGATACTTCTATCTCATTCCGTTTCATATAAAATTATGTCCGCATTGACATCAATTAGTGGTATCTTTAATGAAGATTTTAAAACATTTAAATGATCTAACATGAACAACATGCTACTCCATTTACTTTTTGAATCTAACACAAGGTTTTACTCTTTTTTATGATCTTGCTTCACGTATTTTTGAAGCACTTTATTTTTCTAAGGCGAACAACGGAATACTTTAGCAATTTTTCGCACTTTAGTGATCAATGCTTGTAGCTGGAAATTTTCGGTAGTTTTTATAACATCTGTTTCATTTCCCATGACTATCCGCATTCCATTTTTATCCTCCTCATTATCAGTAAGATTTTCTTAATCGGATTCAAGATTTTTACAACTTGTTCATCCACTAATTCTTTTGGAAGACAAGGATCCAAAACAGTCTCGTGAGCTCTGTATTAAAAAAAAGTATATTTACTTTTTCATGTTATAGTCGTACTTTGTGTCACTATAAGGCGTAAATTTTTTCACAAGCTTTTAGAATAAATCATAAAAATGAAAAAAAGCAAACAAATATAATTTAAAAAAAAAGGTAAAACAAAATAAAATAGCTAAAATGCTGCATCTGATAATAAACTTTCATTATTATATTCATCTTGCTATACTTCAGTTTACTTTTTATAGAATATATTCACGATAGCAATTTGAATTGCATGGGCAAAACATAAAATTTGTTCACAAGGTAGCAATGTACCCACTTTTTGCATCGTTGAGGCACTGTCAGTCACAATGCACAAAATATCATCGCAAATATTTTAGTTTCAAGCTTCTTTTCCAACAACTTTACACAACCCTCAGCCGCAAATCGGCCATTAATATGAGACAGCTCCAAATTCCAAACATGAAATCCCGATCCATGTACGTTAACATTCATAATTCAAAAAAAAAAAACGCCGGTTGCGAGAAGTCCACTCATCAGTGTGACACAGAAAAATATCTTTTTTTTAGAAACTATTTTGCAATTATTAACAGGCAAACTTTTTCGTTGAAGTCCGTTAGAGTCTTCTGGATACTACTGAGTGATTTAGGAACATCAATTCCACGCATTATTAAACATTTTCTAAATTCGTTTGAAGTACAAAAAAAGTGAAACGATAATTCTTATGAGGCGACCATTCTAGTTATTACAGCAGCAAAACTTTCGTCTGCTTTTGAATTATAAAAATCTTTTAAAGATTTACTTTTTCTATTTAAATTAACAGCACTTGCACCAGCAACACTCGAATAATTATCAGTTTTTGTTTGTTTAATACCTTGTTTTACTTTGCTCGCAAATTGGTATGCATTGGTGTCGTGTATCCAGGCAATATCTTTAAAATCTGCTTACACTGTATTCATTTCGCCACTTGACTTTTTGTCCCTCGTCAAAAATAATTTTATACCAAATTTGATGAGGTCTTTTTTGATACATCTACACAAATTTCTTCTTGCTGATCCGACATCCAAGAGATTAAAATAAAGTATACACAATAAATATATGCAACGTTAAAATCAATAAAACTTTACTTATAAGCTTTGAACTGGGTATATATATTAGAGGTTATATAATAAATATTATTAAAACTAGTGTAAATTCACGCAACCCGATTGTTTACAATTTCACAATAAAAATTTTTCACTATTGTTTCAATAAAAATAAAATGTCAAATTAGAATTCGAAAAAAGCTAACGATAAAAAAGTAAAAATAAATGAATTCCGGAATTCTGAAATTCCAAAATCCGGATTTGGAATCCATAGCTACCATCTATATAAAGAGTATAACGCAAGACTTTGATTTGGAATTTTTAACGCAAGAATTGATTTGAAAAACAAAAAAATAACACAAATAACATTGTTAATCAAAATTAAAATTTTTTAAACATATGGCAATAACTTGGTTTTTGTTTACTAAAAATATGAAAATTGATTTAAGTTTAGTTTAAGATAGTTAAAATTTTTTTAATAAACTCATTGTTCTAAAACTTTGTGAAAAATAAGTGTAGTGAGCCGAATAAACTAGGGCAATTAAACCTTTAAACAAAAATTAGTATTTTTTTGCTCCAATCACTACAGTTTTTTTATAAGATTTTTCAATTTAACATAGGGAAGCTCACACTTAAGTTTGGAGTGTAAAAATAAGTAAATTTGCCATATCTAAAAAATTAAAAAAGGTCGCCTTGAAAGCACTTTGTGTTCATTTTCTATAACACAACATTCGCACAAACTACAATTACTTTCAAAGAATGTTTACTTCGAAGAATCAAAAAGTTTAGATAATAAGTTTTCGAAATAATTTCTGACGAGGTATTAAAGTTTTAGATTCATTTATTTTTTATTCCTAATTTTTTTCCTTTTACAATAAAAGTTAGAAGCTTGTATGAGTTTGGAATCTATCGGGAACCAGCCATGTTAACCAGACAAACAGTTGAACTAACTTATTTACTTCTCAGAGTTATTTTTAAATTATTTAACAAACTTTATACCAAAATCGAAATTGCGCTGACTTTTTTAGGTTTTTAATGTCTTTTCCAAGAAACAGACTCCAAACTGTTGTGCAGTATTCAAGTAAAGGTGAATATTTTTTTTTTTTTTTACCAAAATAACTCACTTGAGCGTGAAATTTTTTTTACTAAAAAGTAAAAAAATGCTTTTCTTTATGGTGGCTCTACCCTTTTTTTACTAAATTCTTCAAAAATTAAAAAAAAATGTCTCTAGATTAAGTTTACTATTGATATATTTAATAATAAAAAAATTTGACAAAAATTTTTTAAAAATGCTTTAAAAAGAGAGAAGCTGTGTCAGCAAAAATCTTTAAAAAAGTATAAAATTTTAAATAAAAGTTTTTCAGATTCTATAAGTAGTATTTGACAAATTTTGACTGCATATCGGTAAAGTAGTAAAGAAGGTTCTGAATTAAAACCAAAATTCAAAAAAATTTACAATCCATAATGGATAACAGTTCTTCTTGAGCATTAAAAAATTAGGTCATTTTAGAAAAACAAAGTGCAACTATACAAGATCTGTTTGTTCTTAATAGTTGTTTTTAGTTTACAATCTAGTTCCAATATTGAAGAAAAGTCTGTGAAAATTTCAAGTTAATCGGTCGAATAAAGGTACTAAAAATTGTTGTTTGAATTCAAGTGAACATAAAAAAAACTTATTTCTGAGAAAAATAAAAAATAAAATTGAAAACGTGCCCCAGAACTATAAGTTTCGCCCTCTGTCTCTTTTTTTTGTCAATTTTTTTATTGCACATTTAACTTTTTTTTTTTTTTTTGCTTATTATATTATATTTAGCTTATTATATAACTATTAGTTTGGCTTAAAGCTTCATTTGGCTTAAAGCTTCACTTGGATTTTGGGTAAACCCATGTAAGCATGTAAACTTTTTTAGAAGATCTTCAGAGCCAAGATCTATAAAGATGCTTTCAATTTCTTCTTTTATAGCTAGAGACAAATTTAAATGTGCTTTGTAGGTACTTGTACCTTCAAGTTTATCTCTTTACTATTTACAACAGATCTTTGTTATTCGAGGGCAAAACTATGGAAACTATGCAACTAGGGAAAGCTTAAAAAAATTTATAGTAAACAAAAAATTGCATGCAAAATTATTTTTGGCGTTAAGAGAACTGCTTATGGAGAGCCTTTCTTAATGGAACTTAATGCACTCAATGTTTATAAACTTAACATATATCATGTTATGCTGTTCATGTTTAAATCTAAATATGGTTTGTCGCCTAATATATTTCACTCTTACTTTACTAAAATTTCTCGTAAGTACCCCACAAATTTTTCAAATGATAATTTTGTAGTTCCAAGATTCTATTTCAAACTCAGTTCATTCTAAATTCAATATCGTGGAGCATATTTCTATGGAATGAATTTTTTCAAAAAATTAATAAAAATAGCATTCTTCAAAACATATCTTTTGAACAATTCAAAATAGTATGTAAACGTTTCTTATTAGGAAAAAATTTCGATCTAAAGTATTTATTTTAAAATTTGATTATAAAATAATAAAAAAATATATAAACTGAATAGGTTTTCATCTACTTTTTTTGTTTGTTATTTTTTGTGAAAAAGTCATAACTTATTTTTTTTTTGATCTTCTGACTTTTATTTTTCATTTAAATATGTTGCTATTGAAAACTTATGCTATTTTAATATCTTATTATAAGTTTTATAATATCTTTGTAGAAATATATATATATATATACTTTTATGTTTAAAGTTTTAAAATTGTAATATTAACTGACGGCTTCAATATTAACGGGGCTCGGTGATAAGACATTATGTCTTCTTCTTGCTCCGGCCATTTATTATATATGTAAACGATTTTCATTGTAAATAGTATTATACGGCAAAATAAAATTAAAAAAAAAAACAAAAAACGAATGGCGACATTCGGAACTTATGCCAGAAGTTAAAAAGTAAATATCAGGCTGATAAATATGAAATTTCTTTCTTGTTATATAAAAAGCAAAGAAATATTGTGGTTAATCTTAATTAGAAAATTAAGTCAACGATTTTGGATGCACCAATTTTCACAACAACTAATACTCTCTGGAAAATATGTAAACCATTTATTTCAAATAAGTCTGGTAGTTCTAATAAACGTATAACTTTGGTGGGAAAATGGTAAAGTGATTTTTGACAAAAATTCAATTTAAAATAATCTTTAAAATAATTAATAATGATTGCGAGATCTCTCAACTAGTGATCGGAAAATTTTGGTTTCGGTTTCGGCCGAAATTTTGCTTTTAACCGAAACCGAAATTTCGGTTTCGGTAGTTATTTAAGTTTCGGTTCAAACCAAAATTTCGGTTTGAAGTTGAACCGAAATTTTGGTTCAATTTCAAACCAAAAACCGTAATTCAAAAAGCATTATTAAAATAATAATTATTTTTTTAACTTTGTTGACAGATTTTTAATTAATTTTTTATATATAAATATTATATATTAATATAAATATTAAATATATTAATATACCTATCTAATATATTTATTTTTTTAATTTATAAAGTTATGCATATTTTATGATTATAAACGCTTATAATCTAATTCTATAATTTATTCTATAAACGTCGTTCATATAAAATGTAAACGTTTTTTTTTCTGTAACAAATTTTGTTGAAAACATTGCAGCGTTTTTATAAAAAATTTAGTTTGTTTTAATAAAACTTTGTTGACATTTCAAAAATTATTTTTTAATTAATTACAAGTTAACATTTTACATTATATTCTTGAATAGTTCATTAATTTTTCAACATTTGTGGAATCTTGAAGTGAACAAAGAAAATTATTTGTTGACCAAAACTGTGATTTGTTTTCAAACATAATTTTTACCAAGATGGAAAAAAGTCGCCAAAAAGTTGGGTTTGGAAGCATTTTACAATCTCTATTAGTGATCCCAAGTACGTCAATTGCAAAATTTGCAAAGGAAGAGCGTCACGTGGTTCTGATGATCCAAAGGGACAGACCAGCAGCGGCCTTTTGTCTCATCTCAAGACTCACCATCCTTTTGCCACCAACACCATTCCAGCATCTTTAACGACAAGAACTCCAGAACTAGAAGTTCCTCAAAAAGAAGTTTCCGGGTCGAAAGAAAACCGAAAGAGAATAATTCCTATCTTTAACATCAGGTCTAAAAAGCAAAGAACGGAAATGCTTCAGTCTACAATTCCAAACTGGGTTGAAATCAGTTCAAAAATTGAATCAAACTCAGAAAAAGGGCAGAAATTTCACAATTCCATCTTTGAAATAATTATTCTTGACATGCAACCATGGTCTGTTGTTAATGAAGCTGGTTTTTTGAGACACCATGCCATGATTGCTCCAAATTATGAAATTGCTAGTGAAAAATACTACAGAAGCATGCTCTCACTCAAATGTGTTTTATACAGAGCTCTACAAACAACAAGAGAGTCAGATGGGCAACAAAGATCGACTAGGGTTGAAAAATGATGTTGCAACAAGATGGAACTCGACTTTTTATATGCTGGAAAGAATTTTGCATCTTAAACCAGCTATTACTGGCACTCTGCTCAAGTTGCCATCCTCTGGAATTGAATTTTCACGGGAAGACTGGAATATTTGTGAAAAAGTGGTTACAATTTTAGGTATTTTTGAAAAAGCCACAAAACTGCTCTCGGGAAGTGAATCTTGCATCAGTTCTTGCATTCCCATTGTGACAACTATAATCCAGTCACTTAAAACTACAACTGGAGATGATGACATGATCACAATGCAGCAAGCAATGAAAACTGCTATGGAAAATCGTTTCTTGAACATGGAAAAGACTGAGCATTATTCCATTGCAACCTTACTTGACCCAAGGTTCAAACATTATTTTTTCCGATCCCAGGATACCTGTCATGCTGCCAAAAAATCTATCTTGACACAACTGGATTCTTTGCTACCATCTCTCAATGAACCCAAACCAATTTCCAAAGGAACCAGCCTTACAGGATTTTCTAACTTGATGAAAAACATCATTGCCCAATCTCAAGCAACAACAAACCATAGTTCAAACTCCAGACTGACCAAAGAAGTGTTGAATGATTACTTGGACTCTCAGATATCTTCCGACTTCTGGACTTCTGGAAGATTTATGAAAAAAATTCGAGTGGGGAGTCAAGCTGGCCCTTGCCAAAATTGCCAAGAAGTTTCTGACTCCCCCACCAACATCAACTGATGTTGAAAGGTTGTTTTCAACTGCTAGAGATATACTAACCAACGAACAAAACAGACTTTTACCAGAAAATCTTGAAAAACTTTTGTTTTGCCGAGAAAATCTACCAAATGTTAACTTCCGTTATTAATTTACATCATTTCATTTATAACAACAAATCAACTCTTATTAAAACAAATATCAAAAGAGCATTGTTTAAACAGGTTATTTCTTACTTTTAAAAAATTTCGGTTGTGCCGAAATTTCGGTAAAAGTTTTGCTGAAATTTCGTTTTCGGTTTCGGTTGAGAAATGCCGCAACCGAAATGAACCGAAACCGAAATTTCGGCAAAATTCCAATTTCGGTCGATCACTGCTCTCAACATTCGATTATTTCGCAATAATCTGATAAAACGGTTGTTGAGAGATATATAAGAGAGATATATGGTATCAAAATTGGAAAGAATAAATTTAAAATCAAGTCTCCGAGTTTTAAGTTTCAAAGAATTACACCGAACGATATTTCTAAAATTATCGATTTAATGAAAATTAGGAAGAAAACTCGCGGTGACATACCAGCATATATGTTAAAGTCCTATGAAATGTTTTTCAGAGAAAGTCTCGCAAAAGTATAAATAAAAGCATTTCTGATGAGGTATTTCCTTTCTTTTAAAAAATGGCTGATGTCATACCTTGTTTTAAGAAAAATGACCCAACGGATAAGTCAATCTATCGACCAATAAGTATTCTTCCAGCTCTTTTAAAAGTATTTGAACTTAATATATTTTAGTAAATACGAGCATTTATTGAGCCTAGATTGAACATTCTGTTATGTAGCTTTTGTAGAGGTTATGGCACTCGACATATGCGTTTCATTTTATTGAAAAAAGGCAGGAATGCTTGCATAAAGGAGATATTATTGGCTCCATGCTTATGGATCTTTCAAAAGCTTACGATCTTATTCCTCCTGATTTATAAAGCATATAAACCTTTCCTAACAAACCTTTATTAACTTCTACAAGTTTATTAATTTAAAATTGTTAAGCCAACAGTTAACAGCCCCGCGGCATATATCCGATATTAATGTGGAGTGCATATTGGTTATCTTAATGCAGTCCAGATTAATATCACAATTGAACAGATATTGGAGAAAATTGGTAAAGGCAATGAAAAAGCTTTTAAAATAATAAGATTAAAAAACAAAAAAGACTCAAAAATTCCTCCACCCAATATTGCTGTACTCCCTGAAAACTGCGAACGCAATAAAGTTTTACTTGCCGCTAGGGAATTACGCAAAAACATAAAATATATTATTGATACATTAATCCAGATATGACACTCGCCGAAAGGCAAATCGATTCTCAACTTAGAAAAGAAATAAATAAAAAAAACCAAATACTCCTAGAAAATGAACTAAACTCACGCTTTCGATGGTGCATTAAGCGCAAAAAAGTCATCAAACTCAATTTTAATAAACAAAAAATGTAAAAAAACATTAAAAAATTGGATTAATTTTCAAACCGCTATAAAAGTTACTGAAATTAAATCCGTAAAAGCTATATACACAAACATCGACTCCCTGTTAAATAAACGCCATGAGCTTCAACAAATTGTAAACAATCTGAAACCCGAAATTTTTTTTTAACAGAAACTCTGTCTAAAAACTAAAAAAATGAAGTTAATGATCTCGAGTTTGCTATTGAAAATAACTTATTACATACAAACCACAACAATAGTTCTTGCCTAAGAGGTTTAGCAATATTTATACATAGCAAACTAAAGTCATCCCTAATAAACCAAGATATATTTCCATCTGAATCGCTCAGTTGTGAAATTACAACGAAAACTTCTAAGTTATTGTTAAGTTTATATTACAGATCACCAAACAGTAACGATGAAAACACTAACTGCATAAATCAACACATTGCCAAACTTTCAAACAAATATCCAAACATTCTTATTATTGGAGATTTTAACTACCCAGATATTAGCTGGAAAAATCCAAAACAACCTATTACAAATGCCTCTAAACCAACTAAATTTACTGAAAATATTTGCTATTCTTTTTTAAACCTTCATATTTCAAAAGAAACACACATCAGACAAAATCAAAATCGTTCTCCAATTGATCTCTTATTTACTTTTAATGAAAACATGATTTACTTTTTAACTCATCTAGCACCCATTGACAAAAGTTATCACCAACTACTCTACTTTACTGCGTCGATTGAAATTATTGTAAATATACCTCCATACCATACAAAACATTTATACACAAAAGGGAACTATGACAAAATTAATGAAGACCTTGCAAATTTTAAACTGTCCAACATCCAACTCAGACCAACTATGGAGTATATTTTTCAATAAACTTAAAGCTAGTATCAACAATAATATACCAAAATCTAACTTTAAAAATATAAAACGCTCAAAATGACTTTCAAATAATCAATGAACTTGAAATTAAACGAGAGAAATATTGTCAATATATATTGAACAGAAATGAAGAAACATATAATGAGTACCGCATTTTACGAAACAAAACAAAAGCAGCGTGCAGAAAAGCAATTATTGAATTTGAAAAAAAAAATTCAAAAAGAAAAAATAAAGAAGCATTCCCTGACATCCAATACATTAATATTGTTGCAACTACTGATCTAGATAAAGCTCAACTATTCAATAGTTATTTTGCTAATAATTTTTCAAACAAAAAAAATAACAGCAATACCACCATTTAACCAAACAAATAAAAAAGTAAATCCACTTACAAACAATATTGATCTAAGTCCAGAAATTATCAAAACATACCTCAAAAGTCTTAACTGATCTAAATCACCAGGCCCTGATGAATTACACCCAATAATATTTAAGAAAACTTGCTTTCAAATTTCTAAACATCTACTATTTTTAACAAAGCCCTTGAGAATGGATTAATACCCCAAATATGGAAATACGCAACAATTTCATCCATATTCAAGAAAGGAGACAGATAAAAAGCACTTAATTATAGACCTATCAGTATAACTTGTACTTCAATAAAAATCTTTAAAAAAATTATAAAAAATCATATTATAACACACCTGATTAACAATAACTTATTAAGTCCACACCAATATGGATTTCGTCCAGATCATTCCTGCTTAACTAACATTTTAACTGTAATTAATTATTGGACATCATCACTTGATAATAATATTCCCATCGACAACATTTAACTTGATTTTGAAAAAGTCTTTGACAAAGTTCCACATAAATTTCTTATTTCTAAACTTATAGCTTATGGTATAAATGGATTAAAAATTTTTTGAAAACCAAAGAGATGTTATTAATAGTTATTACTCAAACTGGGTACCCGTTAAAAATGGAGTTCCCAAAAGCTCCGTCCTTTCAACATTCCTATTTATTATATATGTTAGCGATATTCCTGAAGTAATCAAATCAAAAGCTGCCATTTTCGGTGACGATACCAAAATCTTCCGGAATAATAAAAAGAACATTTTCATCATATCCAAATTTATTATCCTTCAAAAAACTATTTTCAGCTCTAGTCCGCCCTCACTTTGAATACTGTGGATCAATCTGTAACCCAGGACTTCTCAAAGACAAACGGCAATTAGAAAATATGTTAAGAAGAGCTTCAAAACGAATTAATGGATTATATGATCTACTGTATGAAAAAAGATTGTTGACGTTGAGTATGACAACTATAAAATACAGGCTACTTCATGCAGGCCTGATCAACGTCTATAAATGGTGCAAAAATAATAATAGTGATAGAAGTCATTTTGAAATAGATAGCCGATTTATTACTCGTGGTCATGTATATAAACTAAAAAAACAATCTTCACGATTAAATTTAAGTATGAACTTTTTTTCTCTAAGAATAATAAATAAATGAAACTCTCTTCCTAATGACATCGTATCAGCGCTATCTCTAAAAACGTTTAAGCTGCTTCTAGACAATTATCTAAAAAATGAATGGCTTCTCTACGACTAATCCATATTTTATTTTCTATAAGTTAGATAAACTCTGTAATTTTCAAGTATTATATAACTAGGTTGACAGGCAGATTATGCCTACATTATTTATTATAAAACCTTAATGTAAAAAAAATATATACAAATTATTCAGAAATTTGCAGAGTGTTTATGGCATACATCATCTTTAGCATGCATCGCTTTTAAAGTATATGAGAGTTAGGCGAATTACAGCACATGCGGTGTACAAAACCTTTGGTGTACACCCAGTAAACACACAAACGTCTATTAAACGTCGAAACAAAGTTTAGAAAAAAAGTTTTGATTTGGTCAATCATCAGTTTAGAATGAAATCCAGATTTACGTTTAGAACGTCAATAAAATGTCGATATTCAAACGTATTTTAAACGTCTATTATAGGGTTATTATACGTATATAAAGCGTTTAGATTTTGTCAAATTACGTTTAGATTTAGTCTAAGTAAACATATATTAAACTTTTAGATCTTGTTTAATAGTTACTTTGATTTAGTTACATAGTTTTAATAACTTTTAAAACTTATACAAATTAAAATAACGTTATAACATTTTGCCTTATATAAGTAATGAGACCTATATAGGACTTGAATTTTATAAATAAGATATAGTTATAAAAGTATAATATTTTATTTTTTATATTATCTTATCTTATTTTATTTTTTATATTATCTTATTTTTTATAACTTTCATAACTATGCATGTTTAAAAAAATTTATCCTATACTACTTACCCAGTAAACACAGATTGGTTCAGAATTGGTCAATATTTAGTCGAAATCCGTCAAAAAATGGTTAAAACGTTTAGCGACCTATTATTGTCAAAAAAACGATGCTTAATTTGAAATGTAATATCGACTTACAAATCAAAAATTATCGACGGAAAAAATCGCTATACCTTGCACCCAAGTTTGTGAAAATCCAAACATAATAAGGTTAACGAATTCTTCAACAGTAAAGAAACTAAGGAAACTTTACTTTGCTTTAAGTGCAGGCTCAAGCACTGTCTAAGAATTTGGCTTTGCAATTAAAAAAGATGTTGCTGGTTCGGACAATAGTGAATTCGAAGATTGCTTTACATATAAAGAAGCTAAATTTAGAAAACTCAAGTCAGATGGGTTATAAATAACCCTAGAATAGTTTATTAGTAGAAACATTTTATATCAATTTTTTGCTTGAAGCAAACAAAAGGATCAGCATAAAAACTACAAAATGTTGAAATTGGAAAAGTTTTCTAAGATTATTATTTTTTTTTTTTTGTATTTTGGTAGCTTTAAATTTCTTTTAATATAGAGATAAATTTTAATATTACTAATTTAGTAGGAGAGACTAGCACAAGGTTGAAACAAAATTTAAAATACTGTATTCATCTTATTTGAGTTATAAAATAGATCTTTGTGACGTAGCTTATTGGCGTATTAAACGAACTTTGATAAATATAAAATAAAAGTTAGTTGTTCCTCAATAGTGAAACAAAAATGAAAAAAAAAAGTTGCATCTTACCCCGCACCGGAGCAAGTTGCAACAGTAAACGGTAAAATTTGAAACACAATACTTTAAAAGTATAAACCTCGCAATGTCAAAGAAAAGTTACAAAATAATCTTTAATTTCTATTTCGCAACAAAAGTTTTATTATTCATTAAGGGAAAGGTTTTCATTGAGTTGCAATACTTTTATTATAGGAGACTTCACATATCCCTGACTTTTCATAAACTGAGAATTATATTCAAAGACTGTAGAAATTAATAAAGAAGCTTATTATTTAAATTTATATACCTCTAGGTTTAGAGTAAAACTTAAAAAAACTTTGAAATCAAAAATTAGAATTTTATATATATATTTTTTTGTTCATTTAACAATATTCTATGGTAAAAGTGTCGTTGGTACATAATATATGAAGAACACGGAAACTCGAAGAGGATCGTAAGATCCTGTCACCGAGAACCGTTTAACAATACAAAAATTATAAACCAATTATTTCAAAAAAATATAAAATGAAAAGTAAATACCGTTTAAGAAAACCTTCATACAAATAAAATACCTCAATTATAAAACACCGATTATAAAACAATTATAAAACTCAATTATAAACACAATTATATCGAGATAATAAAATAATGGTATAAAAACTTTTATAGCTGACGTATTATAATTATAGTTATACAATATAAAATAAATTTAGAAATAATATAAAAAAACTATTCTTTAAAACACATTGTTGCAACTCAGCTAACACAAAACGTTCAACAAACGTTGCGAATGTTCAAGAATGTTCTGAGTACGCTCATTGAACGTGCTCGAACGTTCATAACATTCGTCTAACGTACTTAAACGTTTTGTGTCAGCTGGGAATTTACCCCTGTTGCAACTAGCCCTGATCTCCAAAACAAAAAGAAGTTAAAATGAACGCTTTTGGAAACCTAATACATTTTGCTAATATATTTTAATATCTTTTTTTTAGCAAGAAGAAAAGAAACCTTTGTAACAAGCCAAATTAGGTGGAAATAAATTTTTAAAAAATCTTCATTGTCTAGGTAATGTATGTAAGAAAGTAACATAATACACTCAATAATAAGTTAAAACTCGATAACAAAGAGGTATTTAAACTCAATAATAATACCTAATGTATTATTAAAAAAACGTTTTAGCATATTTCAATTCAAAGCTAATCGATATTAAAGTAAAATGTTACTTTTCTATAAATTTTTACATGACTATATATACCATATACTATTTCCACTGAGAGAGATTATAAATATTTTTTTACTTTTAAACTATTTATTAACAAAACTGGCTATATGCCTCCAGGGCCGCCAAGAAGAGGAGAGGAGGGAGGGGAGCGAAGGAGACAGTTTGTCCCCGGCGGCAGACATCCAAGGGGCGCCAAATAAAAAGAAGGTACCTTAAAAAAAATGAAAAAGTTCTTTAATCTATAAAATAGGGAAATTTTCAACAAATAAGGGCGCTAATCAGGTTTGCTGTCCCAGGCTGTTGGAGGCCCTGATTGCCTCATTAGCAAAGGTAATCTCTAAGGTCAATATATGACGCTTAGTAATGTTTATATTACAACATTATTTACATTTAAGTTTTATCTAAGGGGCTTATTACATAAGTGAAAATCAGCCCGGGCCAAGATTCAGCCGGCTCATCCGGGCTGAATGCTTTAATGCTTTTTAAACTGAGAACCAGAAGACCGTATGTGTATTTTGTGTGTTACCGAGAAAATTGACAGTTAAATTTTAGTATGTAGCCAGCGGACACAGATGTTTGTGGGACGTCTATACGACATCTTGCGGACGTTACATATCTTTAGGATGTCTTCAAGATGTCCAGCAGACGTTTTGTGCCCGCCGGGTAAAGACATTTTGCTAGAATATCTTGCTGATTATTTAAATAATTAAATAAGTTCTATTATTTTGAGACCAAATTTAGTGGATGCGCATTTCTGCAACACGTTATTTCATAATGATATCAATATATGGACCTGAATCGTACTTTAGAGAAAAAAAATTACGATCTGCTGGTCGATCAGCTGTTCCTGTTACTTTGCGGAAATCCAAAATTCTTTTCTGAGTTCTCTCCTTATTTACCTTACAGTCCCGATTTATCCCGTTTATAGTAGACTGATTTGCAGGTATAAAGGCAAAAAAAAAAAAATATAATAATTTCATTATATTTTAACATAGAAGACTTTCTGTAACATACTGATTTCTATGTCATTAAATTGAAATTGTATTTAGAAAAAAGGTCATTGTTTTAAGGTAAAAATTTTTATGAAGCAGGAAGATGAAACTAAACTTAAGGGGCCGGATAAAAGTTTTGCATTGGGACCTACATTTTGATGCGACAGTATTTTAATCATGTTTGTTTCAACTTTTATAAAATCTGGAAAAACAAGTTTAAACAAGAAAAAATCTTTAAAAAAATGCACAAATTATGTCAAATCAACTGCATCTTTTTTGAACTTTTGTGCATATATAAAACTTACACAAAAAAAGTTTATTTAAAATAAGTATAACATTATTATCTATTATATATCTTTGTTTATATATAAGCTTATAATTTTTATACATTTCTAATAAATTTCTAAATTTATTCACATCCAATGCATTAAATTTAACAATACGTTAAATAATAGCACGTTATACAATTGCATTTATTTTGCATAAATTAAAAAAATATTTACAAAATTCTTTTGCATTTTTTATCATAAAAAACACAAAAGAATTTTGATTTCTATAGAAACATTATCTGTAAGCTGTAAAAAGAGCATTCCTAAAGTAGTCTATAAAACACTTATACCTACATAAAAAATAAGTATGAAGTTTGAAAATTCAACTGATAAATATCGCAATAATTCTAATCAAAACTTAAATTACGTGCAAAAAGTGGAAAATTTATCAAAATTCTCAGTCACAACAATATTTTTAATATTTTTAAGATTCAACTTTAAAGTTTAACCAACTAATACTGACGAAATAGGTAATAATAAGCATATGGTTCATGATATGATTTTATTTTTTGATCTGATTTTTGTTTTTAAATTAATAAAACAAGCATACTAAAGCACACTTAAATATAGTTAATATTTTTATTTAAATATACTTATATTATGCAATATATTTTTTAAATTAAAATAAAATTTTCTTTATTTTAATTTAGCAAGTGTGTTTAAAGAACTCGTTTTGCATCCCAATATAACATTGTGGCAATATGGGTAACTCTCATAAAAGTTTTTCATCAAATATTGATCTGATTCATTCTGCTCAAGCCGAATATGATTTTCTTCTTCAGGTTGACAAATACCCAGCTTTATATTTTAAAAATGTTTTAAGAAATGCCGTTTATCGGTATGAAAACTATTGGTTACCCCTTGTTGCTAAGTATAACCTAGTTGTTGTTGCTCCATTAGATATTGAATGGATTTGGCATACACATGTGTTAAATCCTGTTGCATACCATCAAGATTGCAAAAAAATTGTTGGAAAAGTTATTGATCGTTGTCCAATGTTTCTTACGTTACATACACAAAATGTTTCTCAGAAATATTGGTGTAGTGAGTATCCAAATGTACAATATGAAATTGATCTTTTAAACCCAAAACCTGTTCTTTTGTCATCAGAACCTTTTAAATGCTCGCACAATTTAGTAAAAGCGGCGCAGCGTCAAAGAGACTTTAGCTATAATGTATTACTTCCACACTACAGAGATGCTAAATTTTTAAGTAAAGCAATAAAAAGATATAAGATCATGCTTGCTATTAAAAGAGATCACCCAAAAACATATTTAGTACCATGTTATGACTTTGGCTTAATTTGGCAAAGTCACCAACAGCACGTGTTACTTTATCAATCTGAAATGAAGTTAATTTTTGGAACTATTTCATTCCAAGATGATTCAAGTTTAGATTTCCAATCATGCAAGTATAGAAAAGCGAAAACAGTTATCTTATGGAAAGAAAAGTCACTTAAAGAATACGAAGTAAATGGAGGAATGCTTCGTGGCAAACCATTATTACTGAACTTAGATTACGATAGTGATTTTTTTTCTCGTTCAACTACAAACGTAAGTTATAGTATTTTTATTTTATATGTAAATAATATATTTAGGTATATATGTTGGAATCTATTTACTAAAGATATGAAAATTGATTTAAGTTTAGTTTAAGATTGTTAAAATTTTTTCTTATAAACTCATTGTTCTAAAACTTTGTGAAAATTAAGTGTAGTGAGCCGAATAAACTAGGGCAATTGAAACCTTTAAACAAAAATTAGTTTTTTTTTTGCTCCAGTTACTACAGTTTTTTATAAGATTTTTTAATTTAACATAGGGAAGCTCACACTTAAGTTTGGAGTGTAAAAATAAGTAAAGTTGCCATATCTAAAAAATTAAAAAAGGTCGCCTTGAAAGCACTTTGTGTTTATTTTCTATAACACAACATTCGCACAAACTACAATTACTTTCAAAGAATGTTTACTTCGAAGAATCAAAAAGTTTAGATAATAAGTTTTCGAAATAATTTCTGACGAGGCATTAAAGTTTTAGATTCATTTATTTTTTATTCCTAATTTTTTTCCTTTTACAATAAAAGTTAGAAACTTGTATGAGTTTGGAATCTATCTTATTTACTTCTCAGAGTTATTTATTAATTATTTAACAAACTTTATACCAAAATCGAAATTGCGCTGACTTTTTTAGGTTTTTAATGTCTTTTCCAAGAAACAGACTCGACCTTTACTTGAATATTATTGTTCGACCTTTACTTGAATACTGCACAAACTGTTGTGCAGTATTCAAGTAAAGGTCGAACATACGATGTATAAAGTTTGAGAAACATACTCATTCAATGTTTAATAGTTCTCTTGAGCATCCCATAAACCATATTAATCTAAGTGTTACTATCTTTATTTTTGTTGGCCAAGTTAGTGTTTCCAAATGTTCTTCTTGTGTTCATTAAGTCCATACATGCTCTAATTGAATATGATTACAAAAATATCCATGTAAAGAGAGTCGTTGAAATACAATAATCTTTGGTTTCACCCCAGTCTAGATCATTTACTTAAGTCAATTTTAGCCTAGACATGAACTAAAATAAGAAAACTTTTCAACTTGGTGACTAGTTTACTAGTTCATCAACGAAGAATTAGTAACTATTTCCAAAAAATTATGAAATATTATTGATAAAAATAAGAAACAGAAGTGATCTAATGGAAGTGCCGTGAGGCACACAATTAAAAGCATCAATTCAATCTAAGTAAAACTCACACAAAACAACACCCTGATTTATGCTGCTAAAAATTTCTTCCAATCAAACTTCCAAACAAACAAAATTGTTTTGTTACAAAAACTATAATAAGCCAATTTGAGTTAAAACAGTTGATTAGTCACTCAATCAAATGCAAAATCCAAGAAAATCAACTACGTAGCATCTTTAAGCGCCTCAGTAAAAATATTTAGCACCTTAAGACAATTACGCAATGTTTTAACTTTATAAACTCTTGCAAGTGAGTAAAGTCCGGTTATTGGTTGGTTTAATGAAAGTTTTATAAACTGGTTATTTAGAAAATGAGCAATAGGTTTTTTCCTCAACAAGCTGACTTTACCAACAAATTTGTTTGAAATTTGTAAACAAATTTGAGAACAAATTTGAGAACAAATTTGTTCACAAATTTCAAAAAAGAAAGCCGTTAGCTGACTTAAATGATCCAAAACACTCATCAGCTGACTTACTTTTAAACAATCTTAGGTCAATAAAATGCATTAACAGAAAAATCGAATTTTAGCTAGTTGGCAACAAAGTAGATATATGTGCACATGTATCTACTTTGTACCCAACTAGACCTAGTCTTCATTATTTATGTACTGTAAGCGTATACGTGAAATCTTTTGTTGACAATGACAGTGACAATTTTGTTGTCAATGACAGTGTTACAGTAAATAAAAAATTAAATATTAAAAATATATAATAAAAAAAGAAACAAAAATTTTTCTTTTCATTTCTTAATGACTAAAAAAATACGTTTTTTATAGCCAAAAAAACAAATTTTCATTGGCCACTTTTAATATTATAATATTAAAACTTAACACGTAATACCTGTAGGTATTACGTGTTAAGTTAGCCTTCACTTACCATTATGGTTAATTTAGCCTTAGGGTTATTATATTAGTGGCTTGTTGTTACCATTATGGTTAACTTACCATTAGGGTTACTATATTAGTGGCAAACAATAACTTTTTAGTTATTGAATGTTATTTCTATTCCATTATTGTTACCCAACAAGCTTTTTGAAATTACTAATATTTACTTCATTTTCAGCATTTTTTTATACAAAATGTTTCTTTTGAAAAGTATCATAGAGATTATAAAATTAGTGTTATCATGGCCTACTTAAATACACGGCCTTCTATTTTGCTTAAATCGAGAAAAAATAGAAGCCAGTTGAAAAAACGTATACTCCATTATATGGACAAACTTTTTCAAAATATTTTAAATATTGCGCTATAAATGTTAGGTAAGTATATCTGGAACAGGATAAAAATTTTTTGCGTTTGATTAATTGACATCTCTACTTAACTTCAACAAATTTGTATTGTTATTTGTGGCTACTTTTTAATCAAAATAATGGTTAATAAATGCTGTGTTGTCGGTTGTACCTCAAATTATAATGGTGGTGAAGTAATACCAGTCTTTGGTTTTCCAAAAGATGATGACTTGAGAAAGTTATGGGTTAAATTTGTAAATAGAAATTGTTGGACTAAATCATCTGTGATATGCTTAAAACATTTTAATGAAAGTTTAGTACACAAAGGAGCATCAGAAAAGCGGTTTCGTTTGTTGTATAATTTAAAGCCTGTTCCTACAATATACCCGGCCAGCATTGCAACAGCTTCACTTCCAGCTATGTTTATACCAAGAAAATCACCAACTAAATGAATTTTTCAAGAAGATGAATATCAGAAGTTTTTATCAAATGATATTATTGAAGATCTTAATTCTCTTACAGTTGCTGATTCACCAACAAGATAATTATTTTCCAAATTCGATGATTGTGTTGTGTTCCATAAAATTATTCAAAAGGAACTACACATACCTGATGTTGCTGAATGTATTTGTATTGACAAAAATCTTCATGTCAAATTTTTTTATAAAAATTTGACATGAAGGTGGCAAAGAATCCAGTTTCTTTGCCACCTTGGCTTAGAGTAACCCATCAATGTTAAAGAGAAGGAGTATGCTGGAAAACTTCGATTCACATTTTAGCATCGAAAGAGAAAAGTTATCTTCCATTCTTGAAGAACTTAAAAGTCACCAAATGAAAAAAAATAAATTTATTCTTCAAATATGCTTCAATATTTGTACAATTACAAAAAACTTACCTATTCTTTGACGCAGTGCACCTGATTAAAAACATTCGAAACAAATAATAAATAAAAAAAGGTTGATTTTTCCAGAATTTCATTTTTCAGCTTTTAAAGATGAAATTCATGTTTAACCAGGAGAAATATCGTGGAAAATATTTCATGATTTATTAGAAAAGGACAGCCTGTTGGATGCAAGTTTGAAAAAAGCACCAAAAATAAATAGCAAAGTTGCCCATCCTGGAAACTACAAGCAAAATTTCACTGTTGCTGTATCTTCCATGAAACTACAGCAGCAGCAATAAAATCATATTTTCCCAACCGTTTAGATATTGCATCTTTCCTAACTCTTTTTAATAAATGGTCGACAATTGCAAATTCAAAAAATCAATTTTCTAATAATTGTCTTGGAATAGACCTTTTCGTAATTGAGCGGCAATTATGAATCACGCGACCTAATGTTTTTCTCGGGAGGGCAAAATTATAAACAAACTTGGCAAAACGGTTTATCTTTTTATTTTTTGTTTAAATATCTAAAAATAGTTTATCTGGAAATACATAACTGAAAATTGTATTTTACCATGCCACTTGAAAAATACGAAGATTTTTATCTGTTAAACAGCTTGTTAGTTTTTTAACTGTTCGTGGGCTAAGTACTACTGGACGCAAAGTCGAGCTTGTTGCTAGAGCATTTTCTGCAATGGAATTAAATATAGATGTTATAGAGACAGCAGAAGAACAGGAAAAAAAACTTAAGCAATCTTATACGGACAAGCTAAAAGCTTTAGATCTAATTGACCCAAACTCTGTTCCAATGGAAAATAGAAAAGACTTAGTATCTGAGTGGCCTAGTATAACAATGGAAAATATTTTTTCATATATTCTTAATAAAAAATATTTTGATTCGGAATATATTGGAAAATATAAGGACCAAAAAGCATTTTCATTTTTTGATAGTGGTTTTGTAGGCCCAATAATGCACTTCAGGTTTAAAAAAGATGTTTTATTCGCATATTCTAAAGTGTGTGGTTCGCAAAAAATTCACAAAAAAAGAAAGCTTTGGATTGCCTTTTGTAATAATGATATTCTTTCTGCTTGGTGTTCGTGTATGGCTGGAGCTTTTGAAGTTTGTAATCATGTCATTGCCACCCTTTATAAAATGGAATATGCTAATAACAAAGGTTGGTGTAATCCAACATGCACAGAACAAGCTTGTGTCTGGAATAAGTCTTCTAGAAAAGATATAAAACCGTGCTTAATAACTGACCTAGTTGTTAGAAAAAAAATTGCAAATAATGAAAAAAATGATAGTAATAAGGAAAACACTAGGATGAAAGCATTGCAAGAATTCGATCCAAGAATCAAATGTCATCGTGAATTTAATGAACATTCATTTGAAACTTTTTTAAACAACATTCATATATCTGAGCCTTCTGCTGTAATATTTAAATCAAAAATTAAAAAATCTGATGAAAATATTGTAAGTAATCCTGATCTTGAAAGCTATCATTTGAAATACTTTTAGACCATCCTAACGCTGATGAGTCAACATTAGGCAAAATATTATTAGAAAAAATGGTTTTAACACATGAAACAATTAAAAACGTGGAATATAACACAAGAGATCAAGCTAAAAGCAATACCTGGTTTCAAATGAGAAAGGGGAGGATAACTGCATCCAAACATCACAGAATATATACCAAAGTTAATACTCTTTCTAGAAATACAAGTTCAAAGAAGCCTAAAACAACTCCTCTTGTTGCTGAGATTTTATACCCTCATAAAAAAACATTTTATACTGCTTCTATCGAATGGGGAATTGATCATGAGCAAGATTCTATAAAAAAATTTTATGCAGAGCATATATCAAATCACACTGATTTAAAAATTGAAAAAGTGGTCTCTTTATTTTGTATGACAGACCTTACATTGCTTGCTCCCCAGATGGATTTATGGTATGCAAATGTCATGGTAGAATGTGTTTAGAAGTTAAATGTCCTTTTAAAATTTTTAATAAAACAATCAAAGAAGGAGCTAGTGAATGTAATTTCTTTACAATAAAAAATGATCAAATAGCATTAAATAAGTGTCATAAATATTACACACAGATTAATTTCCAAATGGCAATTACAAATTGCAAGTCAGCATATTTTATTGTTTGGACGCTTAAGGACTTATATGTTGAAGTAATCGAATTTGATCAAGAGCTCTGGGATACGGTGAAAATAAATTTAGATATTTTTTTCAAAACATATGTTTCTCCAGCATTATTACTAATAAAACCTATAACATTCTGTGAAAAATGCGATAAACTTATACTCGAAGATCCAGAAATCAATGTTAAAGAATTTAATGAATTTAGCAGTATTCAATGTGAAGTATGTTACGCTTGGTTTCACTGTTCATGTCAAAATTTAAAAAAGAAGACTATGAGTTAATAGCAGATCTAGACTGGGTTTGTTGCATGTGCTCAATGTCTAGTTTATGTTTAGCTTAAATCTTCAATGGATATCTTATTAAGAGTTGTAGATAAATATGTTGTTTTTATTTACATTTTTTTAAATTCTTTCTGCATTTTCAAAAGATTTTCAAAAAAAGTTTTTTTGGGGCTGGTTTGGTTTAAAAAAACAACTAATTTTTTACACATCTATCAAACCCTAGTTGATATAAACTCATGTTATAATAATAACCTAAAGTTTGGACAGTGGAACATTATATTATACAATAAAAAAAACTATTTAGTAAACTAAATTTGTTTAATGAACTATTTAGAAACTAATGGTTTTCTCAAGTTTGATATAGCAGCACATACGCGTAGTATATTATTCATGATAGGTAGGTATAGTAATGGCTGTGTTATTTTTAAAATACGGAAATGTTTTATCCTTTTTATTGCTTGCTTCACATAAATGCGTACATAAGCAATGTTTGATGTTTCTCGAACTTCTTATTTTGACATTTGAATTCCTTTAACAGCACGTGGAGGTATACAAAGAGTACACTGTTTATATGCAAGGTCTGTCCTTATTTTAAAGCCACGATCTGCCATAACTTGATCATAGGGCTCAAGTATATCAAGAAAACTACTATTTCTGACAATAAAAATGTCAGAGGCACGTCCACCATAAAGGGGAGACAGCCATGAAATGGCTCTATTCGGAGTTATTGCTATTAAAAATTTGACTGTTGCATGATGTTTATAGTCACCCCACATACAAGCTTGAACATCAAGAGCACTTGATGTTTCAAAAAATATTTCAGAACAATCTATAATTGTCTCACTTTTGGATATAATCGCTTAAAACAGTTTGGCATAGTTGCTCGAATTGTATTCCGGCTAGGCCACAAGATTAGGCTGTCCATCTCTTTAGATAACAATATCACCCATGTAATAATAATTTGGGAAACTGTTCCAGCTGATATACAAAAGCGGAAAGCTAAATCTTGAATTAAAAGACCCAAACGTAATCTCATCATAACTAAAAGAAATTCCTGTTCCAGTGAGATTTTTCTTTTAGGTCCGCTTTTTCTCATAGGAAATAAGTTATCGCTAATAGTATAATCTTCTGATAAGTGTAGCTGCTCGACAATTTCAACACTGGACATGGTTTTTCGTAATCGATTTGTTCTCTTATTTCCATCCCAGTATTTCATAACTGCTGCTTTGTGCTTGGCATAATTGAAAAAACTTTGAAACATTTTTGCATTTTGTAAACCTGTAAAAGTCGATACATCTGAGTCCCTAGTAATATGACAAAACTGTAAAGCAGTATATGTTGATAATAGAGTAGGCTCTATATTATTTTTAACACTGTAGCCTGCTTTATTCTTAGACAAAATTGGATTTACAGTGTCTTTTTCTTTGGAAGAGGCGGGTGGGTGTAATAATTCTTTGGGAGAGTCGGAGATGTTTAATAATTCTGCTGCAACTGCATCGCCACTAACATATGGAGTTATTTCAAACGATATTAAGCTTTCTTCGTCTGAAGAAACAATCATAAGATCTGACAACTCTTCAGCTGTCAGTGTATCCGAGTTAGAGTTAATAGATTCAATCATTTTTGACGAAACAGGTTTTACAATAGATGTTGTTCTGATTTTTGGAGGAGGTCTTGATTGTTTTTTTTCCGGAGTACATTGAACATTCATGGTGTATGTCAAAAAGAGTGTTGGGTTAGGATTTTCATATGTGGGTATGCCATCGACAAAACGATTATAGCAGATTTTAAAATGTTTAGGTATAACAAAGTGTTTTCGCCCTTTAGAAACTGCATGAATCCATGATTTTCTTGTTTTTCCATCAACAGGCAATTTGTGGAAACATAATTTTCCAGATTTAACGTTACTATGTATTTCGTAACGCTCTGGATAACGTTTATCGTTATTGCAAATACCAACTACACTGCGATCATTAACCATAATGTTTTTTTAACTGAGATAGTAAACAGTAAAAACTTAGTAATGAACACAACATGATATTCAAACAAAAAGATTAAAACTTAATTAAAAGTTAAGAGAATAACCAAAGTTATATTATACAGAATTATTTTTAAACAATAAGAAAGCAAATAAATTCTTTGCAAAAACTCACTGCTTTAATAAGAATAATTTTTTGGTTTGTATCTTTTTCTATTTTATTGAGGTAAAAGTATAAATAAAATATTCTTAACTAAATTTTTTTCGACTTTTATTTTATTTGTGTTTATTTTTGTAAACGTATATCATTTTTAAAATTACACACCTGATGTATTTTTTCTTATTTGTTATTTATTTGTTATTTACCTGATGTATTATTTCTTATCTTTTTCTTATATGTTTATTATTGGTTTGTTTACATTTTTGCCCTCCCGAGAAAAACATTGCATCACGTGATTCATAATAGCCGCTTAATTACCAAATCTTCTATTGCTGCTATTATTAATGATAAAAAGCCTGAGTTTTTTCGAGCTTTTGCTGAATGGTTTAATAAATGGAAAAACACCAAAATCACAAAATTTGAGAAATATATATTATTTCCTCAAACATCATCAGAACTACAAAGAACTTTATTATGTCAAGATTCTTTAATAGAAGATCTATTGGAAGATAATTATAAATTTATATTGACTGCTTGTTTTCAAAGTGATCCGTTAGAAAGAAGATTTTGACAATACCGCCAGGTTTCTTGTCAGTTTGAAAGATGTTATCTATAGTGAGAAGATAATCCAATTAAAAAGTTTAATAAAGGAAGGAATTAAAATATTTGAAAATGATATTAATGATGTTCAAGATACACAATATGGTAGATCCTTGATGGATCAGATCAAAGAAATAGATTATGATTTTGTGATTTTATCAGATGATTCGCGTGAAGTTCCTAGTTATATTGCTGATTTTATTGCCAAAAACTGATTAAAAAGTTTAAAATATGTTGCAAGTTGCTTTGTAGTCAGCATTGTCAACAGGAGTCGAATGACTATAGTTATTTAAATAAATTGTCCAGAGGGGGGCTAACAACTCTATTACTAGCCCTTTTAGAACATGTCTGTGATAGTTTTGCTATGTTAGATCATATATTTGATGTTATTTATCGATCTCAAATGCAACACCGTAAAGCAGAAAAGTTAGTTCTTGGCAGTAGAGAAAGTTACGAACAGTTTTTATGTTTAAGTCACCAATATTGTGGAAAATACACACTGTTATTTCAAATATTTATTTTAATAACATCAGTAAGAGAGTCAGTGATTCCATTGTTGCCTTTAAAAAAAGACAGAGAAAAAAATAAGAATCTTTTGTTTCACATTTTTAAATAGTTTGTGTAAAAAATTTTTAAATGCTTTTAAAGCTTACTTTCGAGAATTTGTGTATTCTTATTTCTTGTACAGTTCATGAGTATCTTAAAAATTCTACTGACAAATATAACCCATGTCTTTCTATAATCATTTAAGTAATATATAATTATGAAGGTTAATAAATGTTGTGTTGTTTTCAATAAAGACATTTATTAATCATGATTCCTATTTATTACTGAAAAGAAACCTAAAAAAAAGCCTAAAATTTTACAAAGTTTAGTGAATTATAGTATATAGTTCGATAAAGCCAACGCAAAATTTTTTATCCTATCCGAGATTTACTTACTTGAAGTTTATAACTCAGTTATTAAAATATTTTGAGAAAGAGTGTCCATCCGACAAATTATGCGTTTTTTTAACTGGCCTTCTATTTTTTTCCGGTTTAAGCAGAATAGAAGGCCGTGTTTTTAAGTAGGCCATGGTGTTATAAGAAAATATTACATTATATCGTAAGAATGAAAAATTGACAAGAATTTAAACGAAAAGACATAAAACATGTTTTTACAATAATGCTATCAACATGTTTATATGTAAAGAGGTGTAAATTAAACCAGTGATGTAAGTTTGTTACTTCTTTCTTGTTTTACTAGTATAAAATAAACCAGTACTTTAATTTAAATTTTTTTTTTTTTAGCTTTTTTGTTCCTATAATCCTTAGTAAATTCAATTTATAATTTTATGAAATATTTAGCTTGTGAGCTTGGCTCGCCTCTATAAAGCTCTTTTTCCATCTATCAACTATCCAGCAGATACGGACGCCAGAGATAAAAAATAACCTAAAACTTTTGACCCACCCACACTACTCTTAAACGTGAAAGCAGTAAATTAAATTTTAAGATTATTATTTTATACTAAATTTAAATTCATTGGCAGGTTTTAATCTTCTTAATTTTTGCAATGTTTAAAAGTTATAACTGATCATTTCTGAAACAAAAGATCATGCAGACCCCAATAGGCTAAGGGCTTGATAGTAGATTCGTTTATGTAAAAACTGTTAAAAACTGTTTTAATCTTGAAAGAATTGAATTTTGGTTATCATTATTGCTAAATATTGTTTTTGGTATTGCATATACTTTGATTGTATTTCGTAGAAAAACAATACGGCAAACACACTTTCTACCTAAGTAGTGATCTAGTTTTCTCTAGTTTAGTGTGACAATTATCTGTTAGTTTTATAATTGCATCTACTATTGTACGTGGAATTACAATTCTATTTGGTTTTGGGTAGATTTCTGAAATACCGAAAAATTATAATATCGGTTTTCGGTATTCAAAATAGTTCAGAAGTATCTATAAATAACATTAAAAAAATTTAGTCAAATCCTTAGAAAACTTTATGAAAAGATAAAATAAAATAGAAAAAGAAAAATTTCACCGTTTTCTTTTTCTATTTTATAAATTCTAATTATATTATTTAAAATATTAAAAATAACTTATCAAGAAGTAATAACTCAATAATTTAACGTTCTAAAAAATAGTATTTTGGAAATTTTGATGCATTTAATGTATCAAAAGTTATTTGGCTTCGAAACTTAGCTGAAAAGTTTCCAGCAACCAAAAAAGTTCTTTCGCTGGATGTTGACGTGGGCTGAATTGCTTTGAGAACGGCATCAATCTTATTTAAATTCGATGTTTAAACTCCATATGCTTCAAACAGCTTAAACTCCCTCAATATCTCTGAATATAGGTCAGAACAACTAATCTTGTGTTTAAAAGAAACCATCTTTGTTAGGGATTGTTGTAACTGTGTCTTAAGGTTATTATTGGCTTCCACAGCAAGTTCTTTATTTTATAATTCGACGTTGACGCTATCCAATACTTTGGTAAAATTTTGTTCGAATATATTTTTGCATATTGAATAATTGCTTACTTTGATGAATATTTGAAGCCATCATTATTTTGAGACGTATCTAAATTGAGCATTTGCAAATCTTTCATTAGTGGCACTAAATTTTTGTTGAGTTGCTCATCGTATCGCTTTTTGAGGGATCTCAAAATATATAGATAGAGAGAGGGGCCTAGCATCTCTAGAATTAAGTTAGACGTTTGTTTAGAAAGATTTTTGAACAAAAATCATGTAAACAACTTCACTGGTCACAATAGTTGAATTATCCTTACTTAGCTCCATAAAAGTCGATTTAATAGATTTTAACACTTAAAATATCTTCTAAAACTTTAAAATCAACTTCTTCGTAAAAATCCTATCTTGCAAAGTCCAAAACTTTTTTTTTTTCAATTTTACCAAACTTTCAATCATGGAAACCAAAGAGTTCTAACGGGTGACAACTAAAAAACGAGACTGGATTTAAAGACACATATCTCTTTAAAGAAGTAAGATAAAACAAAAAGGAAAAATGTTCGAAAAAGTATTTTTATTCTAGTTTTTAAATATATAATCAGTTGTTCTCAAAAGTTGTTCTTCTGACTTTATCAACTAGGCCTGGTATAGACTGAGCTAGGCTCCGTATGAGCTCAATATCAATTTTATTAAGGCAATACTTAATTCTAGAACGTAATTTCTTAAGATTTTCTACATGACAATTATTCTTGTAGTCAAGGCCTTTCAAAATACTCCAAAAATTTTCGATAGGACGACATTCTGGCAAGTTTGCAGGGTTATCCGCCTTCTCAACATAATGCACGTTTTTCTTGTTTAGGTACATGATTACTTTTTTTGCATAGTGAGATGATGCTAAATCTGGCCAGAATACATGTGCACCATCTGAATGATACTTATTGATGATTCGAATAAGTCCCTTCTTAATACATTTGTTTAAATAGATCTTTTGATTTACAGCCAGTCCACTTGGTACAAAATAAGGTTGAGAAATTCCATTTTCAGAAAAAGCAATCCATAGAAGTAATTTATTTTGAAACTTTTGTTTTGTTTAGTATTTAACCGTAGATGGAGTAGATTTTACATCACTAGTTTAAAATATATCATTTCCATTGATACTGGAGTGATTTAACGTGAAATAAGACTCATCGTCAATGATTGGTTTACAATTTTTGAATTTCTGACACAATCGACTGCACTTAGTTCTAGCTGCTGCTTTTTGCTGGTCAGAGCGTTTTGAAATCGTCTTTTTTTTTCTTGATTTAATATTTGTTCTTTTTTTTAATGTTTTACTAATGTGTTGCTGAGTACAGTTGAACTTTTTAGCTGCCTGTCGTTGAGAAACTCCGTCTTTATGGTCAAACATGAGTTTGAGCCTTTCAATGTTTGTCCTGGTCATTTTTTTAGCTTTTACGCCACTTCCTTAAACTCTTTGGTACCCAGATTCACTTTCAGCACATTTAATTATCTTGTAGATAGTACTTTTAGGTATATTCTCAACTTCAAAGTGGTCATTAGTGAACTTTTTACCAGCATTTTTGTAATTTAAATAAAATTCATACACACGTTTTCTAATCTCTTCTTGTTTTGAATTTATTAGTTTATTCATTTTTGTATAAAAGATAAAAACACATAAAATATTTAAAAATAAGAATAAAAATACCTTCTAAAACAGTTTTCCTATTTTTAAAATCTTATTCCTTTAAAGAGATATGTGTCTTTAAATCCAGTTTTTAAGTTGTCACCCGTTACATAGTTTTATTATCAAGGTTTAGCATCAGTTTTATTTTCTTGTTCGAAAACATGCTTATGCAATATGGACGCTACAAACGCCTGACAATTTAAAAAATTTAATCAGTTTATGAGAATTATTCAATACAGACTTAATATCATCTCGAAATGTTCTGTTGCTGATTCCATAAGCAGTTTACTCTGCGATATTATTAAAAATATCGCTCCAGTTTCAGCTCTTAAAATAATCATTGTCATTTTAATCAGAGTCTGAATCATTATCTTCATCTGAAGTAAGATTTAAAAGAAGTTCTTTAGAATTGTTGGCATTATCATATTCATTCGCATTTTCTTCATTGGATTTGTTACTCGAACATGTTCGGTCGTCGCTGGTACGTAAATTTTTTTAGAAATTATTGGTTACTTCCAGTGATTGCCGTGATTGTGGTACATTTTACTCTCTAAGGGAATTATCTGTCTATATTTTTGCATTACTGCAGCACCATCGTGAGTAGACGCAACTATATACGTAAAATCTAACCCAATTCTGTCAATTTTTGTTTCAATATTTCTTCGGTTGTGAAAGAATCACCGGAATGATCAATTTTAACAAGATCCAATTTATAAGCAACTCTACTGTTAAGAGTGTGATGAAATTTCTGTTTTTTGAAAGCAGAAACTTCATAACATTGAATTTTCGGGATTCGGAAACTACGTTTCTGAATAAGCTCACGTTTTGTATTGATATTTGCTATTGTTCTTAAAGACATGCCTTCCTTTACGGCATATTTCGCTAGCAATTCAGCCAAGGTTTTACGTTTAAAGAATCCGTCTACTTTTATTTTTTTTTTGGAACTTCTGCAACAAATGTTTCATCTAACTTCTTATTTTTTAATACTATACTATGGATAGTCCTCATGTGGGTAATCAGACTAGATAAGCTCGAACCGTTGCATTTTATGAAAAAATTGCACAGGGTACACTTTTCTTCATTAGCTGAATCGTATGATTTTGAGAAATACTTTCATGCAGAAGAGCTTTATTTTGGTTTTTTTTTGGAAGTTGTCTTATTTATTATTATTGGATATATATAAAGTAATGTATAATAAATGTAACGCAAATAAAATTACATTACTTTCTTGTACATTATCTTTTATTAAAAGTAGATATACTAAATATTATAGTTAAACGGTTCTAGGAAATATTCCCCCGGAAAATATCCCCTCGAAAAAATTCCCTGAGAAAAAATCCCCCGCAAAAATTCCCTCGCAAAAAATAAAATTTTTAAAAAAATATTGCTTTGAAATCGATAGATTGCCTTCCCAAACTAAAACTCTCAATCGATGCAGCAGCGCTCCTTGCATACATACCTATTTATTAGTCGATGTTTGTGCTTTCCTAGCATGTTCTAACTATTTGTCAATTGATGTATGTACACTCCTTGCATGTTCTATCTATTTGTCAGTCGATGTTTGTACACTCCTTGCATGTTCTACCTATTTGTCAGTCGATTTATAAAAGTGAAGGATTAAGGTTCTGTTTGTATTATAGTAAGTATGTATAAAATATTTAAAAAATGTTACAATCGTTAATACTTTTCTAAAAATAATTATACCAATTATTCAAGGGGAACAATTTGTATAACTATACAAATCGTTCAAGGGGAATCGCAGTGTTGCAATAATTACAATACCAAAAAGTAACAAATTATTAAAATTTTTTTAACAAACTTGTGGTTTGCAAACAGCGTAACAAAATAACTTTTATTTTTCGTCATTCATTTACAAAATTCAAACACAAGGAGTACATTAGTGCAAATTGCTATCTTTATTAAGTTCAAATTATTAAAATTTTAAAAACCGAAAAAACCGGTTTCGTATTCTCGTTTACTATGGATATTTTAGATTTAACTGTTATGTTTATGTCAGGTACTTGTGGAATCTAATTCGGTAATTATTCGTTAAGAAAGATCAAGCTTTGGTTTTACTTTGAATATCTATTTGTGAAATTGAATTAGACCTTGCGTATTTCTTGGCAAACTACTTAAGCTCTTTTGTAGTCAAAAAGACTTGTGTTGACTTGAGTTGGTGTGTTGACTCGGATTATAGAGTAAGATGTAATATTTTTTCCATTGAAGTAGCGTAGATCAGTAGAGTACCTTTCTTATAGTAAAGTTACACGCGAAATGGAAAGTGTTACTAAAGCATTTAAGCTCTTCAAAGCCTTAGAGACAGGTTGGTTTTAACAGTACATTTTAATAAGGTTTCAATATAAGTATGATTTGTTGTGCTCACAGGCGTACACATTTTCTTTCCATGTTGTGTAGCGTTGTTGTTTCAGCAATAGTGCTTTTGAATTTTAGGATATGAGCTGAAAATCTTGTTTTGGATGTGTATTTTTTGAAATGACTGGCCTTATACCTAGAAAAATTACATCAGTCAAAACTGTAGCCTCTTTGTTGTAATTGAAATATCCAACTCTCTAGTTTCTTACTGGTGATAAGACAAAAACTGAGTTTTTTTTGCCCCGGTTATGTAACTAGTATTTATATTACTCAAAGTTGTATTTATTTTTTACTGAAAAAAATATGACCGAAAATAATACTAGTCTGATTTCATAGCGTGTTTTATTTTATCAAATGCTTGCTAACACTAAGAATGGAACTTATCTTGAAGAACATTATTTCATAAAATTTATGTAAATCATCTGCAATTAGAGTAAGAAGTAACAAAGGTTTATACTTATTGCTTGTAAGTATTAGTCAATTAATATCTCAAATCATATATAGTTATACTTCTGCTTATAAAAGTGGTGCGAAATTTGGTAAACTGTACATCCATCCATCGTAATACAGAAACTTTAATACATGAAACATATACAATGAAATACATGATACTTTGTAATAAAATGTAATACATGAAACTTTGCAACTTTAGTGGCACCGTAAGAGTAGTGACAACCACTTTTATATAATAAAATAGTCACTACTAGAGCTAAGTTTTAGCAACACTTATATCATTAGATATCAATAGAGCTTCAAGGGGTCGAATTTAGTGCTTTTTAGAAGACAAAATAATTTATTACTTTTTAAAGTTGCTAAGTTTAAAGTATGTTATTCAATGTACAATTATTTTGTAAACTAAAATTCATAAGCTCTTTCCTCCATTAAAGAAAACCATTGAAATAAAAAATGGATACTAAAATTAAAGGAGTTGTTCTTGTATGTTTGCGGTAACTTGATACAGCATTTATGGGGGGGGGGGGGGGGAAGGGCTCTGAAACAGTAGAATAGTGCTCTAATGTGTCAAAAACAATCTTGAAAATCATTTCTTTAAATTTTTACTGACAATTTTTAAGATGGTTGTGTAAATATAATAATACAAGAATAATATCCGATTTCGATACTTTGTGTATTGGTTTTTAAGAATGTCATTTAAAACAATTATTTTCACTTTTAAAATGGGATTCGGACTACTGGATGCGTCTTTTTTTAAATTTATTTATTTTTGTTTTAGATGAACCAAGAAGACCTAACGGTCTTGTCACAAAGCACCGCTGAGGAGCATTTAACTTGGATGTTTTTTCATCTAAAACAAAAATAAATTAAAAAAAAACGCATCCAGCAGTCTGATGTTCAACCCTCCTTCCGAAATATTCCCTGAGCTCGCTTCGAACCCTTGATCTTTTTTTGTGAGTATTTTTTGCTTCTAAAGCAAGCGCTCTAACCACCGCGCTATGGCTGCTTGACTGATAAAAGATTTTAAAAATAAAATAACGTAAGACTTCTTTAAAAATTTTATTCAGGGGAGAGTAGGGTACCATGAAACAAAATTGATTTTTACTTCCTTACTTTTTTTTTTGACACTTTTTTTTTAAGCGAATGGTGCAAGTTGTATATTAAACTTAGACCTACAGAAGTTGACCAAAAATAATAGATAAAACTTGAGACGACTAAGTTTGGGTTAAAAATATTAATTTGTTTGTCTTTCAAGGGATAAGTTGTTTTTTCTCTATGTATTATATTTTGTATTTACTTTTTAATACTGCTCATAATTTATACCAAGGTACCCCATAAGTGGGGTACCTTAATACAAATTTTCTAATTTTACTTTAAACAGTTTCACAACTTTAGGCTGTTATATTTTGGTAATTGATAAATTTAATTTTTTAGTTCTAAGTTTAATAAGCAAATTGCACCAATCGCTAATAAAATACGTTGAAAAATTAGTAATAAAGCAAAAACCAAAAGTATTTCATGGTAACCACTCTCCCCTTAATAAATTTTTTATAAAAGTCCAACGTTGCTTTATTTTTGTAATATATCCTTAGTATCTCATCTTCGTTGCGAATTTATTAGTAAATAACAACTATTATTATTGTCTACCTTTATATCTCGTCACTAAAGTACAATAACATAATATATAGTTGTTTCTTTTTCTTTTGTTTTTCTTTTTTTAATCTATTTTACAAATATGAAAATTAATTAATGATAATATAATTGAATTAAGAACGGTTTGTTATGAACCTTTCCTCTTTTTTATAAAACAGCTGAACACAAAGTCTCCATCTCAGAGAACATTATTACACAATAATATAGCAAAAATTATATATGTATATATATATATATATATATATATATATATATATATATATATATATATATATATATATATATATATATATATTATATATATATATATATATATATATATATATATATATATATATATGATAAAAAATCAACATATTTAAACTTGCAAACAAAATAAAACTAATACTAATGTAAAAAATAAAGTCTAAAGAAAAAATAAAAATAATGTTAAAAATCAAGTCGAAAAAATTCTTATATTGTAAAAAGTAAATTCAGTTAAAAGTGTTAAGCATAGTAAAAAGAAAAATAAAGTTAAAAATAAAATGAGGTATGTGGTGTTGGTTTCATCTTTAAAAACGGCCGACTGTTTTGTTCTTTTTTTTTTAAAAAAGGTTTTTAAATTTAATTTTAAAATTTTAGCGTCATTGATTACCTCATTCCTCTATTACCTTTAAAAACATTGAAAGTGCCAAATGATTAGTACGGAATTATTTAAGTGTCAAGTAATGCTTATAAAAAAAACCTAAAAGCTTTTTATTTATATAGATTTTTTTATTGATCTTGATTAACATCTAACTAGACACTTCAGTCACGTGACAAATTCCGTAGACAAAATTTGCAAAGTTTTTTATATATAAAGAAGACTTTTTCAGATTAAATTTAGACCGATTTTTTTAATCTATTACGCCATAGTAAAACGTTTTACGAAAAGTAAAATGATTAATCTTTCATAAAATATCTGCTAGAATTTTCAATATCAGTTTATCTAGCTGTAGGAGCGGTTTTATTTAAGTTTTTGTAATTATTATAGCTTAAAGTTATTTTATTTGCGTTCTAGCATCCTTTAAAATAATATATTACTATTTTTCTTTGTTTCCATTTTTTTTTGTTGGTTTTGTGATGAATAAGTTGGTCTAAAATAACTTTAAAAAAACTAAGTTTTTGCTAATATTCGGGTATTCAGCTTAATTTTTAAATTTAAGTTAAAACCTGCTAAATCCCGTCCTCTTCTTCCTTTCAGTCCGACTTAATATCGTTTCAAAAATTATTTCGGTGACTAATTTGCAAATACAATATAATAATTTAATTGTATAATACAGTAATTGTATAAAGTTAGCCTTATCATAATGAATAATAAAGAATTATATGATTGGTATCTATGCTTGAGTGATAAATCTTTGAAATTGGTGTGCTCGAATTTCAGAAGCCGATTCTCCAATTTGTTTTCAGTAACTGAAAATAATTTGAGCTTGTACAACAAAATTAAAATTGTTATAGATAAATTTAAATCGTTAAAAAAAACAACAATAAAAGTAGAGATATATATAAACTGATGCTCTTTAAACCGCCTATTTTGGAAACTAGTTGTGAATTATGCATGTCAAGTGAAAAAAATTAAACAAAGGGTAAAAAAAGAAAATTGAACCAACAAACTTCGAAAAACTGTTTTAAAAAATTTGAAATTTGCTTCATCTGGTTGTATAAATAAGTTTAAATCTGCTAATGTTTGTATTAGTAATATGAAAAAAAAAATTACATCTAACGACCCTAGAAGGACATATAAACTATTACGTGCAAGTAATAAAGCAAAGATTCATCAATTAAAAAAGAAACAAAATAAGAAAATAATAGAATTAAAAGATTTCTATAATAAAGTCATTAAAAATCTTAATAAAAGAGTTAAACTTTTGTTAGTTAAGCTTGAAAAAAGTAACAATAAAGTTGCACTCCTTCATGAGAAAAAAAGAATTACATGCAAAAAGTTGTATTATGTAAACAAGAAGTTTAGCGTGGTAGTAAATAAACATGAAAATTTGTCTTCTAACAGTTTAAATAATTCTGAAAAGGATACCGACTCTCCTAACACTAGAGTATTAAGCAAAGAAAATAAAGATTTTAATTTAAGTTGTCTTCTCCATGATCGCAGAATAATAATATTTCAAAATGGAAGGTATTCTAATGATATAAGAGAAGTTATTATGGAGTTAGTTTCTTTGAATGTCAGCAAGAACAAAGTTAATGAATTTATCACAATTGTTTTAAAAAAACTAGCAAAGATAGATATAGAGAAGCTTCCCTCAATTGGTACAAAATCTCGATTTATGACTGAGGCTTTAGCACTTGCTCAACTTCAAGTTGCAGAAGAAATGATAAACACTGTAGAAATTAATTCGGGCAATTGTCTTCACAATGACAGTACCACTAAACATCATAGACATTTTCAAAATTTCCAAGTTACTACCACAAATGGAAGTACTTTATCTTTTGGATTATGTGAAATGGCTGGCAGTGATGCAGATTGTACTATTAATGTGTTAACCAAAACATTAGATGATATATGTGACATTTTAGAAAGTAGCAGCTAGGAAAACGGTTTTTTTAACCTTGTATGTTCTTTTAAAACTACCATGTCTAATCTTGGACCAGTTAATCCACTGTTTAATTTAAAGCTTAAAGACATGAGGAAAAAGTTACTGCCTAAATTTATAAAGAACTGGGAAGGTTTAAAAAAAGGCGAGCAAGCAGATTTCATTGAAATGTCTAATTTTTTTTGTAAATTGCATTTATTTTCTAACTTTGCAACAGAAACTGATAAAACAATAAACTCATTCAAAAAAATACTTTTAAGTAGTAGTTATGAAAATATTTTTGCATTCAATACTGCTGAATCAGGTGCCACTAGATTAATAAGAAATGCATGTAAAGCTTTTCATGTAAGGGGAAGTGATGAAGCAAGAGTTGCTGGGTATTTTAATGCATTTCTTGCTGGTAAAGGACAAAGTAAGTATATGCTTGCACCCTTTGTTGGTAACAGATTTAATATATTATATTATAATGCTGCAGCTTTGTATTTTCATTCAAAAGATATTTTAGAGTTTCTTCAAAATTAGCCAAATCAAAATAATCTTTTACTTGCAGTTAAAGAAGATATTAGCAACAAATTATATTTAGCAGAAGTGTGAGCTCTCGGAATAGTTGATAAAATAATTACAGGTCCACTTTGGCGGATAATTAAACCACAAAAGAGTATTCTTGATATGAATCCATTATTGTTAACGCTAAAAATGAAACTTTCAGATTTGTGTAAAATGCATCATCGATTATGATCTCGAAAACACCTATATTTAGTCCAAGTGATGTTAATATTCATAAAGATATTTTGTATGATAAATTATTTGAAGAGACTACACTGACACTGATTTAAATATTTTAACACAGCAAACATTAAAAGTAATTTGACATTCTTTGTTAGTTGTTCTGGAAAGACAATCTGCTTATCAACTTCCTGTAGGTTAATATTAGCATCCTTCTGATAATATAAGTAAGGCTGCAGAGAATGTTCTAACAACAAACAAAGCGTCAGAAAGTGACTTTGCGGTATTGGATCTTTTAATTCGTACAAAGTCAAATACCAAAATACAAACTATGCAAGCTTATACTATGTGGTATAAAAACAAAACACTAGACTGGTTGGATAAAAAGACTTTAGATGAGCGTGACTCATTGCTAAAAAAAGCTTTAACAAATTTTAATGAAATGAAAGATAAATACAAACAACCTCATTTAGAATTAAAGTTTGAAATGTTGACACATTTAAAAGCAAATAAATATTAAGAGCACAGTTGGATTTTATTAGGTATGTTATGGAAGTTAAATGTGAACCTAAATATTTTTACAAAACTAAAATGCATGGTAGTAAGCGAATAGACTTAACAAACTATGAGTTGTTCAGTAATTTACAATCAATTATTAGAACAAGGACTTTTCCAGAGCCAATTGAGAGAAGAGTTATTTATATTGAAAGAAAAGAACGAGATATTTTGATTGCAAAACAGAAAGAAGAGTAAAGTGAAAAATTAAAGAATGCAAGACTGTCTCAATTAGCAAATCAACAAAAAACAAACATCTTGGCTGTCATTCTAAAAGATGTTAAATAATTAAACTTTGTTTGATGGTCTATGAGACTGAGGAAAATCAAGTATGGACTTTTCCATTGCTTATTGACCTTGAAAAAGGAAAGGTTATAGTTTTGTAAAAAGCCTGTTTTACAATTTATTTGAAATAATTACTAGTTATATATATTATTAGTAATACTTTATTAGAAATATATTACATATATTATAAATTATATAATATTATTATAAATTAGTCGTATATATTAATCTATAATATTTATATCTATAACGTTTATAGTTGTTATAACGTATCGCATATAGTTATTATATATCATTAGTAATATTATATTATAAATATATAATAAATTATATAATATTATTATAAATTAGTCGTATATATTAATCTATAATATTTATATCTATATTGTTTATAGTTATTATAACGTAACATATATAGTTATTATATATATTATTAATATTATTATAGTAGAAATATATTATAAATTGTAACATATTATTATAAATTAGTTGTATATATTAATCTATATTATTTATATTGTTTAAATATATATATATATATATATATGTATATATATATATATATATATATATATATATATATATATATATATATATATATATATATATATATATGTATATATATATATCATTTATGTATAGATATATATCGTTTATACTGATCTATAATATTTATAATATCGTATCTATAATATTTAAGAAAATTTAAAATTGGGCAATCTTGTGTTTTATTTTTTCACAATTTAATGTTGTAATAGAGTTATGACTATATTAATGTGTAATGTGTCTATGACTATATTAATGTATATTTTTTTGCTATATATATTTTTTCTGTATGTATATTTTTTCCAAAGATTAGTTGTGAACTGAAAGTTGTTTTATTTGCATATTGTTTAATTATAATTATTAATAGATTATTGCCTAAAGTCGTTGCGTAAAATTTAAACGCAGTTATGATGGTAAAAAAATGTTAAAAAAAAAATAAAATAAAAAAAGCATTTTTTTGTCTTAAAAAATGTCAAATTAGGTAGTATAAAAATGCAAATTTCTTGACAAAAAGTGCTACAAAATTGGTTAAACCCATCTTAAAACAAGATTAACATTTTGAATGCAATAAAATTAAAATTAACATTTTAGCTTAATTATATTACAAGATCATAAAATGGACTGTAGCCGTATTCTCATCTCTCCGTTAAGCTTAACGGAGCGTTAGTCAAAAATTTCTTTTAAATTACATTAATAAATTTATTTAAAATTATAATTTTTTAAACAAATGTTTTATTTTGGTATAAGTTTTATTTTAACGAATTTATATAAATTTTCGTCATTTCTTTACTTAGAAATATTGTAATAAAATTTCAGACAAAAGCTCCGTTAAGCTTAACGGAGAGATTAGAATACGGCCGCTGAAGTGCCTAATCTAAGGTTTATTTGAAGAAGCCATTTACTTAACCAGGGCTTCTCAACCTGGGGGTA
>NC_088929.1:43082500-43277500 GCF_038396675.1 Hydra vulgaris
GGTCAAAATTCCCATTTTTGAAGCGCGAAAACCAATGGCGGGCGGTACTTTCAGGCATTGCTCCTTCTCCATACACAGCACAAATCTCACGAGCAGCTTCAGCGGCCTTAACACCTCGATTAAATGCAAAAAGCAAATGGTGTCGAAAATGCTCAGTTTTGTCCACTTGACATTCCATTTTAATGATCTGAAAATACACAAAAATAAAAAAAACTAACAAATCAAAACACACTATCTTGTAGAGCAAAACATTCTCTTTCAAACAACATAAAACATTTTGCAAATGCATTTTATTTCTGCGTGCATTTTTAAATTTGAAAAAAACGCTCATGAATTATTCCTCAACCCAATATATTAGGGTGTCCCAAAAGACAACATTTCTGAAAATAATCTGCTCCCATTCCCTAAATGTGTTATATCTAATACAAAAACACTAGGTTTAAAATTTTTTTGAATAAAAAATATATTAAGGGGTCCCTCAAGACCCTCGAATTTTTAATGGGTCCAAAATATTTTCAAAAAAAAAGTTATTCAAAAATATGTCCACCTTGTACTCAAATTAAGCAAAACTATTTAAAAATTTCAAAAATAAAATTCATTTTCAAAATATTTTAACTTATTTATCAAAATTATCATAAAAAAATATCAAAAATGCATTTTTTTCATTTTTTGTTCAAAAACGTAATTTTTTATGTAATTTAACTAAAATAACAATTATTTTTTGAAATGTAAACTATTTTTGAAATTTTTATATGATTTCGCTTCATTTGAGTACCAGGTTGAGATATTTTTAAAAACTTTTTTTTTGAAAATATTAGGGACCCATTAAATATTCAAGGATCTTGAGGGACCCCTTAAAATAGTTTTCATTCAAAAAATTTTAAACCTAGTGTTTTTGTGTTAGATAGAACTTAGGGGGTGGGAGCAGATTATTTTTAAAATCTTGTTTTTTGGGACACCCTAATATATATATATATATGTATATATATATATATATATATATATATATATATATATATATATATATATATATATATATATATATATATTTATATATATATATATATATATATATATACATATGTATATATATATATATATTTATATATATAGATATATATATACATATTTATATATATATGTATATATATATATGACTTTTCATATATATATATATATATATATATATATATATATATATATATATATATATATATATATATATATATATATATATATATATATATTACACATATATATGCGTGTGTGTGTGCGTGTGTGTATATAATATATATATATATATATATATATATATATATATATATATATATATATATATATATATATATATATATATATACACACAAACACACACACATGTATATATATGTGTGTGTGTGTGTATGTGTGTTAGGGTGTATTGAAAAACAACTTTTTTTGAATTTGAAATTGTAATAGAGCAGAAAAGTTGCATAATGCTATAAAAAGTAACTGTGCTAAATTTTTTTAATTTTTTTTTATGTCTTCAGTTTGCGCTAGGGTTTTATTTTTCTTAATAAACATGTTTTCTAACCTTTTTTACAAAATAAAAATAACAAATTCTATGCATATACTAGAGTTGTAATAGAGTTTAAACATTGCTTAATGACTAAGTTAGAAATGGTTTTAATTTTCAAGAAAATATTTTAATGTCTTCAGTTGCCGCTAGAGGGCTGAGTTTTTACGAAAAAACACTGTTTCATGAGTTTCTGGCAAACAAACTCTGCAGTCCATAATGTAAAATTAAAGTTTTAATAAGAGTGGAAAATGTTTTTAAAAAATGTTTAAAGTTTAGCTGTAATAAAGTTCAACTATATGAGTCATTTGGATCTGTCTCAAACTGTCTTTTCGTCTTGAATAAAAGCATTATTTTTCGCGATGCAAGTCGTGCACGAATGAAGCCGTCTCTACTAGCCAAACTGCAAACTTGATCTTTGAAGTTTTGGTTACAAGTTTGATGCATCTCTCTACTCCTTGAGTATGGCATGGAAAATGGTTCACATCTGGAAAATAAAAATTTGTTAACATTTCAATTAGATTTCCAACTGAAATGTGAGTCTCACATAAAAATGAGTAGAGAGCCATTCTCAAGGAGTAGAGAGATGCATCAAACTTGTAACAAAAATTTCAGATCAAATTTGCAGTTCGGCTAGTAGAGACGGCTTCATTCGTGCAAGACTTGCATCGCGAAAAATAATGCTTTTATTCAACAATAAATTGTGTTTCGACCCACATTAGTGTGTGTGTATGTATATATTTTCTACTAAAATTCTTCCCCCAACCCCTCCTTTAAATCTTCTTACCCCTTGTATTTGGCACTCAGTAAAGGACATCTATCATAGCACCACAAAGTAGCTATTAAGGTGGCTTCACAGAAAATGTTTTTATTTCAGTAAGATAACTTAAATCAATTCTAAAATCAGTTTTATAGATTTAACATAATGAAAAAAATAACAAAATATGAAGTTTTATTGAAAAAAAAAAGTGGACTTTATTGATAAAAAACGCACAAAAAAACATAATTTTATTTGTTTTTCAAAACATTTTAGGCTTTTATGGCTAATTAAAATAACTGTTTGATAAAAATAAAATTAAAAAAAACAAAATAATCATTTGTGTTTGCATTATTCGTATTTTTGACAAACTTTAACTTTTTAGCACTGATACATGAAACACTTTCAGACAAGTTACCAGTTACATTCGTATCTTTAATACATTTGGTGTGCTTTTTACCACTAAATTTTCTCTTCTTAGGTCTTAAAGTATTATTATAATTACCCATTATATATTTAATTTTTAACCTAAAAAAATATATTTCAAGTAAACATTGCATCAACAATTTTTTGATTTTACATCGTATGTTTCCTGTAAAGCCACCTTAAATAAACACTTTTATTTACGCTCCTTTTCTCACCTGTGATGTTTTTGAGGTTAAGGCGGGTATTATTGAGCGAGTTACAGATAAAATATCTGCAACTCTTTCAAGATGCATTGAAGTTTTAAAGAAATACAACAACCTGTTTTTCAGGATTTTTAAACAAATAAAATTATCAATATATTACAAAAGTTATAGTTTGTATTACAAAGACTTTATATAAATTCACAATGTTTTTGTTGTTTCGTTGCTGTCGTTTAAAGAATCAAAATCAAAATCATTTAAAGTCGTTTAAAGAATCAAAAAGGTAGCTGTACAAGTTTCAGGGTAGAAGGAAATTATAAAATTAGAAAGGTTTGCTAAAAATTTGCATTAATTTAAAACTTAGAGCGAAAATACCCAATAAGCTTTGCCCCATCCCCTACCTCAAATTGAGAGCAATAAGTTTTAAGCCTTTTTTTTATAAGTTAAATATGCTAAATTGAATTTTATTTTAAATTTAATCTTCCAGTTTTTTTAGCTTTTACAAGCTATAACCATGTAACCTTATTAACCCTTAACCCTCCTTATTTTGGGCACAAAGAAAACTTCACTTCATCATAGCTTTTGAACGTTAAAAGGATATTAGATGAAATTAAAAACCTGATGATAAAATTAAATTTAGTATCATTAAGTAAAAAAAAAGTCTTAATAAATAATTGCGTTCATGGTTGTCACACAAGTAGTAAACCTCTAGGGTATTTTTGTATCCAATCTATAATTGCCGCGAGGTTTTTTAATTTTTTTAAATTTTTACAAAATCAAAAACATACTAAAATTTTAAGTTTACATAATGTCTGAAAGTGTCATATCTGTAACGTCAAAAATCCAACCTTCGCTTCTGGTCATTGGGCACAAATAAGTTTAATATTGTTCGCTATTGTAGTTGCAAACAATAATAGTTAGAGTAAAATTTTTAAATTACATTAGTTTGAACACATTATAAACATTATTGTAAACACATCATAAACATTATTTTGAACACATCGGGACGTAAAGTTTAAAATGTAAAAGAAAATAAGTTGAAGTCAATTTTTCAAGTTAATTTTAAAAATTACTTAAAAACGCATAACAGAATTTAAAAACAAATTCATTCCATCTTTCATTGCATTTAACCCACACCAGCTTAGTATTTAAGAACTACTGACTCCATGTGCATACATTAGATTTCATAAATATCATTATTAATAACCTAATTCATTAATGATACCATTAATTCATAAAGAGCTATTGAATTCTCTGGTTTAAAATGCCTATTAAATGGAATGGGACCGAATCAAATGAAAAGCATCTCCTTTCGCATCTAATTATTTCTTCGAGAACATAGTTACACGAATGTAATTGCATACTCAGCCTTAAAAAAAACTTCGATGCATATGTCAATAATGCAGACAGAATAATAGGAGGAACATACAAGAAAGTGTTTATGCACTTACTGAGGATTAGGGCAGCTATCATCAAAGCTTTAAAGAAAACATAGTTGTGTATAAACATTATACCTTGCTTGATAAATTGATTTATTTATATTTAAGGTAAAATCAAATAAAGTAAAACTATTATATTTTAATCATTAAAAGTAAGTTTTGTATACGAGTTAAGTGAACGAGTTACGAAAAAGTAAAAAAAAACCATGGGATCGAGTAAAATAAAACCATCTTGCTTATAAGAGAATCTAGTGTTATACTAGTGCTATACTAATTTTCATCTTCTGTTTTATAATTTTTAAATATATATAATGAAACGTTTCCTTATGGTACAATAAAAACAAAAACAAAAACACTAACTAACCCTTGGATGACTCAAGTAATTATGTTCAAGAAAAAAACAAAAACTCCATAACAAATTTCTCAAAAATATAAATATTGAAAATAAAAACAAATATAAAAACTATAAATATTTCTATCAAAACTTACTTAAAAATGAAGAAATAATTTTTTACCGCAAAAAAATTACTGAATGTAAATTTGATATAAAAAAACATGGAGTCTAATTAATAACCTAATGGGTCGTAATAAAAGTAGTTCATTACTTCCTCTCAATATTACTAATGATAATAATATTCACTGTCCAACACAAATCTAAAAAGAGTTTAACAGTTACTTTACTAAAGTCGGTCTAAACTTAGCTAACAAAATTTTACCTCCCATTCATTCATTCAAAACCTATTTAAATTCAGCCACTAATAATTTCTTATGTGACTGTGAATTAACGTTAAGAGAAATTGAGGAGGCTTTCTCATCTTTAAAAATAAACAAATCGCCGGGTTTAGATGGAAACCCAGAAATATAGTAATTTTAAACAAAAAACATATCATCAAACCTCTTTTTGATATTATGAAAATTTCAATAAATGAAGGTGTATTTCCTTATACATTAAAAATAGCTAAAGTGTACCCAATCTAAAATGGCAATGATAGTTCTGATATATCAAATAATACCCTATATCCGCATTATTTGTTTTTTCCAAAATATTCGAACGCGTTATGTATAACAGAATTTATATCCATTTCACAAAAAAACGATCTCTTTTACTCTAAACAGTTTGGGTTTCAAAAGAATATTTCTACGGAGCATGCCATTATTGAATTACTTGACAAAATAACTAACGGTTTTGAAAAAAATAAGTTTACACTAGGAATTTTTATAGATCAGTCAAGAGCATTTGACACAGATCCACTCTATACTCTTAGAAAAAATAAATTATTTTTTTAAAGATTATAACGGAGTTTTTTTTTTTAAATTTTCTATTTTTTTTTAATTTTATTATTATAACTTTACTTTCTTTGCACTTGTTAAAGCTAACATAGGGGCTCTATGAAAAGATTGTGGTGACTCTGGTCATCAATATCTTCTTTGAGTTATGTTATATAAATATATATAGTTTTTGAAACTATATACATTTATATAACAGACTGGGTCTGTTAATATAAATATATATAGTTTCTTTTTTTTATGGAATAGTTTTTTTAAATTATTATATGAACAACATAATATATATATATAAAAAAAAAAAAATAATAAAAATTAAATAAAACTTTAGACAAGATTCTAGGTACATAACTGTTACCAAATTGTGTAAGAGATTTACTTTAGGTTCTTGTGCCTTAAAATGTATGCGTACCTTAAAATGTTAGTAATTGAAATTTGATCTCTAGTGATTTAAAATCAACTGCATTAAGATTTATGTTATACAAAGAAGTAACTTTAGCATAAGGCAATAAAATTTGAAATATTAGGTCCATTCTATGTCAAGTATGCAATGACAACTAATTGCATTTCTGTATTTGTTTTAACAATTTGGCATTACAAATGACTGGTAAATAGTTTCATTTAGTATCATATTCACACAAAGGAATTTTCATAGTTGTATAAAAATTTTTTTTGATGTATATAACTCTTTCTTATAATTTAATTTTTTCTCTTCCTATACTTACTTCTTTAAAGTGTATAAAATAAAAAGTTTATAAGTTATACACACGTTTACTGCTAGTGAAAGTTTTATTGATAACCCACCCAGATTTTTCACCATGCATACTAATTCACTAATTGATTGTTCAATTTAACCTACACTATTGCTCAACTACCCCGCTGAGGTAGGCTTCATAAAACTTAACCTTGCTGAGGTAGGCTTCATAAGAATTTTACCCCGCTGAGGCAGGCTTCATGAGAACTATTTTTTTTTAAACTAATTTAGCAAAAGTTGCTCAACTAGCCCTGCTCTACCCTATGTATATACTATGAATTATTTTTTTTAATTTTTGGATATTTTTTTTTTGTTGTCAACAAGTAATAAGCGGGAGGATCTTAACAAGCTTGGGGTGGGTGGGAAAATTGTTTAAAATTTACCCCTGTTGGTGGATTAACCACCTAAGAGAAGCTACCTAAAAACTATTCCGACAAAATTGAAAAAAGTGTGAATTAAAAATTAATTATTATTACATAAATTTTATTTTTCTTTCCAGGTCAAAATGCTTTCCATCTGGATTCAAGCTTTAATTATGAAGTTTATATATATTGTACTTATCCTTCAATAAATAAAGTATTCTCTGGAAAAGTAGTACCCGGTAACACTTTAGCTTGCGTTACTCATCAAGAAACATTCTTAAAATGTCAATCAAACGAATCAATAACATGCAGTATATCAACAAGTACGGATAATTATTTACTAAAATCAAAAGCTGTGTTTAAAACGGATTGCAGTTACAAAGTCATCTTTTCAAACTTAGCAGAATCTCTTAAAACTTTTAAAACATGTTTTCCGACACTTAATTCTTATTCAGAAGCTTTTTGTGAGTATTGTGAAAACAAACTAAATCCGATTGGTGAAAATTTATTAAAATTAAAATGGAAAGTTGTGCATTCAAAAGATCCACCTCTAGCTGTGATAGAGCTGTACGATTATTCTGGAGTTGTCATTGCAACATCGCATACTGTTAATTGGTATCATTTACCATCTAGTAAACAAATATCTGATTCAACTCAGTGTTTTACTTACAACCCAGCTGTTGAGAGAGCAATGTTAATAAGAGGAATAAATGGAGACTTTGCCTTAATAAAATCCAGCATGCCCTATAATGACACATCGAGAGGCGAAAATTTAGATATGCAGCTATTTATTTTACGTGAAAAGAAATTAAGATTTGTTATTGCAGACACTAACTCTTTAACATTTAAATGTTGCATAGCAAATGGCACAATTTCAGTAAATTTTTGTTCAAACGAAATTATTTTGTCTGAAGGTCTAACTAATATTCCTGAGTGTCTTTGTATTGGTTTATCAATTTCAGTTTTATGCATTCTTAGCCATGTGAATTTAAAACAATTAGAAAAATTAAAAAAAAAAATAGGCTCTACTCGTAATATGCTACGTGGTGCAGGTTTAAACTTTAATTTACTTTCCTTGCAAGAACTGATATAGAAAACAGTTGAATTGAATAAAAAAAGTTGTACATCTCTACAGTTGGTTTAGAGAGGATTAAGATAATCATAAGATTATTCAATATGATTATAAACAACGATTAAATGATTATATTCAATATGATAAGATTAAGCTAAAACTTTGTTATGTCTAATCCAACATTTGAGAAATGATAATAAAACTTGAATATTTGCTATATTTTTTAAAATCATTTATGTTTACAGATTGTCAGAGTTTAAGACCTATTTACTTAAAATAAGTATATATAATCTAATTTAGTCTAATTCTAATTTATGTTATTTGTATAATAAAAACAATATGTTTTACAGAATATGCGCTCTTAAGTTTTTTGGGGGCTTCATAAAAACTTTTTGTTTAATGGAAACAAAGTTCGATGTAACGTTTTTGCAACTGCTCTTAAATTTCTTTATAAATGTCTTTGCATAGAATGTAAACTCTTTTATATGTGATGTGTAACGTATAATGATATTTCAAAATATAAACAGTTGAATTAGTTTTTTTATATATAAAAGTAAAACGGGTTATATTTCAAAAGTTTAACAGATGAATTAATTCTTCTACATGTACTAGTAACATAGAACGGTATTTCAAGTTTTACAATTTATATGTTTTTATTACAATACTCTGTTCAATCGTGCTTTTGGTTGCTTAGGATAGTAATGATTTTAACATGGTGCATATAAACATGCTCTAAGATCTTGCAACACATCCCCAGAAGTTTTTTTGTTTATCATCGGAAGAATCTTCCTTATTCCAAAAATGGAAAAAAAAACTTTTTTTATTGCTGGCCTCGGAAAAAATCACATAATTCAATCAAGTTCCCAGCAGTTTTTTTGTTCAAGATACGTAACTAATAGCCGTGTGGCATATTCAATACTCTATTATGTTGATACTGGTATCAAATAAGGATGACTTTTCATTTACATGAAACAATTTTTGCTGTTAACTTAGACCGTTCAAAGTTGTTTCATTTACATGAAATAACTTTGACTGTTAACTTAGACCGTTAAAAATTATTTCCTTTACATCAAATAACTTTTAAATATAAATTTTTTTGATGAAATTTAATATCTGATTTTTGATGAAATTGAATATCAATGAATTCAGATCTAGTTTAATATAGCACAAAACAAAATTTTGAAAAATTCTATTTAAGAACCATACCCTAGGGGTGAGGGGTGGGGTTGGTTAGGGATTGGACGATCTTCACAAACACCATAAAATTGCATTTTAAAAAATCATGCCCACGAGCATATATTTTGAGTTTCAAAAGTGAAATTGCAAGCTGAACTATTAAATTTATTAACTACTTACTACTATTGCTACTTCAGTTGTTACTATTATTAGAATTTAATAAGTACTTTCTTACAGTATTTACTTTGTATATATACTTAAATATTTGTTTATTTGCGTTTTTATAAGTTTTTCAGCTCTTACTTTTATTAGAATATAGTTATTACAATTTCTACAATAACTACTACCTCATTTGTTAACAATTAGCAAGAGCTGTGCTATTTGTTATGAAATGAAATAATAATTCTATACAGGCATTGACGTGTAAATAGAAAACATGCTTTTTTCATTATATTAAAATTTAACTAATGGGGGCCAATATATCATGCCAATATTATAAATGCATGCCAGAAGTTTTTACTTGAAGCATTCATTTGAAATGCTTAATCATGCGAAAGAATGCTTTGATTTTCTTAAAATCTTTTGCTTTTTCTGCTTCAGAAAAGGCAAGGATTTAAGACCTATAAATAATGAAAAAACAACGTATATTAATCTAAATAGAAAAAAAAAGACTACTCAAATCTTATTAAAGCAATGTTCTAGAAAGATTATTCGGTTAATAACTCAAACTTACCTACCATGTTTTTTCAAAATGTAGAAAAAAGCTTGCTACTTTTCTACATTTTGAAAAAACATTGTAGACTAACCCTTACTTCACCGTGTTATGAAGGTTAATTATACATATTTATATATAAAGTACCCTAGTTAAAATTTAGTTACGTTATTATGGCAATTATAGTTACTAGACACACGCTATGAAATTTAGACCTGAATACCAGAGTTATCAGAGGGAGAAAATGTAAATGTTTTATATGTGAAAATGAGCGCAACTCAAAAATAAAAAAAATATTAATATTCAAAAATATATAAAGGCGTTTAGAGTTTATAAAGACGCGGACACTGCTTGATTCTAAGAGTTTTAGGTTGAATTTCAAAAGACATGAGGTTTTTTTTCAGATTCTATTAATATGTATATGTACAAACTGGAATGTGTTGAAAATAAAATCCGAAGCGTTCCTTCTTAGTACATAATTAATATTTTCTGAAATCCAGAAGGTAGTGTTTAAAAAACAGTATTATTTTTATTATTTTAGCTATCTCTTACTATAAATATCATAGAAAACCACTCGACCAGCCATTATCTTTGTCTTCAAAATGTGGTTAATTTAATGTATAATAATACTTTTAATGGTTTGACAACTTTATGGCTCACGTGCTACTATAATTGCTTTTTTGGGTCCGTTCATTACAGGTTTCAAAGCAAAATAAAATGCATATAAAACAATATTTTTTTCAAATGATGTATGTATGTATGTATGTATGTATGTATGTATGTATGTATGTATGTATGTATGTATGTATGTATGTATGTATGTATGTATGTATGTATGTATGTATGTATGTATGTATGTATGTATGTATGTATGTATGTATGTATGTATGTATGTATGTATGTATGTATGTATGTATGTATGTATGTATGTATGTATGTATGTATGTATGTATGTATGTATGTATGTATGTATGTATGCATGTATGTATGTATGAATGTACGTACGTATATATGTCTCTCTCTCTCTCTTTCTCTCTCTCTCTCTCTCTCTCTCTCTCTCTCTCTATATATATATATATATATATATATATATATATATATATATATATATATATATATATATATACATACATATATATGATAGTTACTTATTCTAAAATTTTTCAGGGTTTCAATGCAGAGATTCTGAATTGTTGTTACCAGCATCATTTCACCCAATAATTTGAGAACGTTACCACAGTTTGGTCCATCCAATACACCACCATTATTCCCATGGCACCTTACTGTATTTTTGTTGAAAAAGGATTTTAGACCCTCATTGACAATAAGAACATCAACAATTTTTGTTAAAACATGCACATACATGTGAAGTTCCGTAGGAGAAATGGTATCATGAATAAGTTTCTGCAAATTTCCTTAAGCAAACATGGGGTAAAAATATTATTGAACAATTTCATTGTCTTATAAGGATATCCTGCATCTTGATACCGATAGTAATCTGAAATTAAGGAGGCAAAAATTCTCAAACCACCTGATAAGCTAGTTGTACAAGTACAGTAACAACAAACATGTTTTCTACCATGACTCTATAATAAATTGTTTTGTTACTCGAAGATTTAATTTTTTAATAGATACTTGAAAAATTATTTAAATAAAAAATTAGGCAAGTTCTCTAACTGACATGCCAAGAAGAACGTTTTGAGCTTTAGGTCAAGAGCCACAAAAAAATTGAGCTAATTTAGATTAATTAATTTAATAAGCATTGTAAGATTATGGTTATTCTCCATGAAATTACGTGCAAAAGCCAGAATTATCCTATTGTTCAATCCTGAGCATTTCTCATTTCTTCTTTGGTCTTCTAACTTTGCTTTATCAGAAATATTCACAATTACGTGAAAATTAATTACAATTAAATAATAATTCTGATTTTATTTCTTTTATTTGCATAATATAAAAATGGTTAAGTTACTAAACCTTCACCAAACACTGTCCTTCAACTCTTCATAACCGTAACCACTGATTTCTTTTTAACACCTAGTTGCAAAATCCCATACTGTCGACTATGTGAGTTATATTAACCATAATAAATTTTATGAAAATGAGTAAATTAATATACTGCCGTTTAAACTAAGTTATAAAATATTAAAGCACCTAGAAGATCAAGATATGCTTTTCATAAATCTCTTAGAATATCTCTAAGCACGTTTTCAGGCATCATGGATTTTCTTGATATCAAGTATCAGTAGAGACTAGTTTATTTGTTTGGAGTTTGGGTTTTAGTACTGCAGGTAGCAGTGAGCCTCCTAAAGTTAGAATAGAATATCGCAGCAAGTCATTTTAAATAAATAAACCAATAGATTGAAATCTACCAGTGGATAATTGTAACGAATTTTCAACCTTTACTAAAAGTTTTAGAACAGCTGAGGTTATTTGCTCTGACATCTTTATATCCCTGAAAAGAATAAGATTGTTAGAATTTTGAACAGCAGATGTTCTTGTGCGTGGTTGCCCAATGCCCTTTACAACTAGTAGGAAACAATCGGTGCAGAATGATTTTAACCATTCAATGCAGAAATTTGACTCCATGATATAAACTCTTAAAATAAAAATCTCGTGGCTGCATTTGTAAAATACTATACAACAAATTGGATATAAGCATTGATCCTCTTGTCTGATACCATACAACGAATTGAACGTGAGCATTGATCGCCAGTTGGAGTAACCCTTCTAATCTTTATAAGTAACTCTCTTCTAATTTTTCAAACTTCTTCAATCATTTTTATAGGCTTTCCTTGATGTGAACAAGATTGTTTTTACTTTTAGTAAAATATTTCAAAAAGGTTATCATATTATATATATATAATAACCTTTTTGGCATAGAGAGTATTTTTGCAACGGCAACAATGTCCAGTGAGAAATGCATTTATATCAAAACTGAATCCTTTGTGTACATTGACAATAAAACATAAAACATAAAAAGTGATGGATATGCGTTCAAAGATTTCAAAGATTCAAGTGTACACCAAACTATTGTTATTGACCCTGAAAGTAGTTAATGATACGGCAAAAAGAGAGGTTAAATTAATGCAAGATTTTTATGATTTAATTACTGTTGAATTCAACAGTGATTTCTTCAACATTGCTTTATTTAATTTTGAATTTCAAAACGCATATATGTAGTAACTTCACTAGTGCGTATGCTGACGATATTATTACTTTTAAGCTCAGCTTTATCTGGTCTTGAAAAACTAATAAAAACTTGTAATGTATACTGCAGTTCAAATTGGATAAAACTAAACCCTGATAAAATGGAGTTCCTCTTGACAGGTATAAAACAGTTACAAAGCTGCACATTATTTCTCGATGGAAATTGAATAAATTTACACAATAGACTCGAACACTTGGGGTTTACATCGGGTACAGAGCACTCTATATTTGCCTCACTTGATCGGATAAACATTGCTGAAAAAATATCTAATTTTTGGACAGCTGTCCAAACTCTTGTTTAATCTGGAATCCGTTTTGCTCATTCAAAATCTATTACACAATTATATCAAACCTTGGTAGTACCAACATCAACTTAAGGTCTGGAACTTTGTAAAACCAATGACGTAACAATGCAAAACCAAGACAGAATCGAAAGAAGCGCATTAAAATTGCTTTTCAACCTTTCAAAACATTGCAAAAATTGTTTACACTTGTTATTTAAAATTCAAAACATGTCAAAATGCATTCACCAGAATAAACTGAACTTATTTATTTGTCTTTTGGGTAACAAATCGACAAATGATATTATTGAATCTCAGCTTAACAATCTCACAGTAAAGCAATCTTTTGTAGATGATGTCCAGCAGATGTGACATATTAGTGGACTAAGTTTCGAAAAGTTAAGGAATGAAAAAAAATAGAATACGTTTTGTGGTGGTGGGGGATAAAATCTCGAAAGATATTGAGAAAACATTGAAATACTCATTAGATTGGTGGAACATAAACGCACAGAGAAACATTTTCAAGCAAACTCTAGAAGAAAACATTTCAAAATGATTTCCATTCTTCCTTTCAAACTTTAAACAATTTTTTACTTTTACCATGTAAAAATATTTACAGTAGGTGGTTAAGAAAAATAATAATACTCAATTTTTTTAATTTTGACTCCAAAAACTTAAATTTTATTGCGATCGGATAGAGATAACCCGACTTGACGTCAAAGTTTAAGTTGGAAAGTTAAAATGGAGCTATCGGGACTTTGTAGAGTTCATTATTTATATTCAATAAAAAAAACTTATGTATGTAATTATTGTGTATTTATAGTAATAGACCCACAGCGGCTACGCTAGGCAAATTGTGGACGTCGGTGAAATTAGCTTTGCGAGGCCCCTTTATGTAAAAAAAAAGTTAATAAAACAAGCCTTGATTTGACTGAATCTCAGGGCTTGAGTTTTTATTGAGCACTATATTTTATTGAAAATTATAAACGCAAGTCAGAGCTGTTATAGTTATTTTAAACATTTATTTTACACTTAACTTTGGTAGGTGTTCACACTTATTTGTTCTTAATATTCAAATATAAGGTTTCGTTTTAAGTTTAAAAATTTAGATTGAAAAATTAAGAGGAGCATATAGGTTTTATAATTAATTATGATATGAATTAATAACAGTAATTGCATGAACACACACAAGTTTTAAAAAGACGAAATTTTTGGCTTTTAGCCTCGCTGAACCTTTTTAAAATTTTTTCATAAGTATTGCCCACTGCTATTTTAACTTAAATGGACAAAATGGATAAAGCAGATAGTCTTTCTTGGCTAATCGTGGTTCTTAAGTAGGTCTTAATCAGTTTTAACTTTAAGAAGCTTCTCCTAGCACTAGTTATATTTACTGGAATTGTGAGCATGATTCTGATTGTTATGTAAAGATTTGGATAAATTTCTTCAAAATTATTTTTTTAAATTTACTGTATAAGTAGCTTTACATCATATACATTCATATTATATATCATCAATTTTTTTTTTTCAGGTCTATGCAATATCCGACTCAGATCTATCCAGCCACAACATCCTTTTTTCACTATCTGAGTCTGTATTTGCGAAAAAAAGTCTACAAGGAAAGCAATAAACTTCATCTTTAGACAAGTAGCAAACTAACCATCTGCGGTGTTGAGTTTCGCCGTTAATCAGTTTTCGCGTAAAATGAAATTTAGAAAAATGTCTGTTATATGCGTCTTTAGGGTAACTTCATCCGATTTCTCTACATTTTTATGGGACCGTTTTGAATTAGGTCATAACGCTGAGAGTCGGTTATTGGAGATGTCCATTTTCCCGCATCTAAGTTTATAAATGAATCGCTCAAATAAATTGCTTGCTCTTGATTTACTGAGTCACAAACTTTATCACTTGCTAAATCTTTATTGCGTTCAAACTTTTGGGTCATAGCTAATACATTCGACTCCAAAGCTGGTTCTGTTTCAGAAACCAAAGAAACTTGGCCAAGAGATTCATCAAAGAACTCTGAAGCAGTAACAGTTGAAAGGGGTTTCGTAAGAAATTTCATCATACTGGAACTCATAGCTTGGTTTGATTTCTCTGTTTCAGTTTTTCTTTTTCTTTTTGATGCGCCAGATTCCCATGTACTTCCTATATCTCTGTCTCTCGTTGGTTTTCCAGACATGATTTTGGACTAATCAAAAAAATTATAGTTAGGTACTTGCATGAAATTTAAGTTTTGATTTTAATTAATTTTTTATGGTATTAACTTTAGGTCAAGATAGTCATAAAGGAAGCAGAACATTTTAATCAACTTTTTAAATTTACGCGTAATTAATTAAATAAAGAGTTAAATTTTATTTATAACAGTTTGTAATATTCACATACTTCGTTATTGCTTCTATAACAGACTAGCAGTAAGCAACCCGTAATACGGGTTATTGGTAATTAAATCATTTATAACAATATGACTTGATATATTATATTAAAAAATATGATTAAATACACATTAATCTATAAATAATATTTTAAATTGGGCACCCTATCAGCAATGTCATTGCTTATAGTTAACAACATAAACTAGACAAAACAACAAATAGACAAAAAAGAACTTAACATCAGTTAAGTTATTTTTTAAATGTTACAACACAGCAGGTATCAGAAGAGGAAAATCAAGAAAAGCCTGCCAATACCTAAAACAGTGTTTCCGAGCTAGCATTGTTAAAAAAAGTAAAAAAGACACGCAATAAATATTTATGAGCATAGGAAAAGTTACTGTTAACGACAAAACAACATAGCACAAAATAGCTAAAACACAAATAATCATAAAAACTGGTTTTATTATGTTACCAGTAAACAAAATTATTTTTACCTTATTATGTAAAGTTCCAGCTTCTCCTGTTCACTAATGATTAATAGAGTAAACTTTAGATCATATAAATTTACTAAACTAAAACCATGTTTTAAGAGTAAGCAAGCTAATCAAGTGATGACAAATGCAACTAAAAAAAGGGATATAATTATATGTCTGAGTTTATAAAAAAAAATTTAAAATCATTCAAATTAAAGACTTATCAATTGTTATTATAAATAGTAAAATTCATACTTAGTTTTGTTCTTAAGTTAATTTAATTTTACTTAAGTGTAATAAGTAAAATCAATTTAACAGACTTCTTGACACTGAATTCTGACAAGTATATTTTTCGCTCGTCGAGCAGCATGTCTTTCTTTTCAATGACAATTAATTTTGAATAATATTATTACGACGATTAATATTACTACTGTTACAACTGAACAAATAAAAGTAAAAAAATCTTAGGAATTGTGACCTTTTCTAATTAAAGATTATATTTTAACTGATAACTGATTGAAATCCATATCTTTGTTTAAGTTTATATAGATAACTGTATATATAAGTTACAAATTAGTATGACAATAAATACAAACTGAAAATAAAATAAACTGAGATGTTTATCTAAAAGATAAAACAATATTGATTAACATCAATTATTTTTAATGTAAAAAAAAATCTAGACTACAATGCACAATATATACACCTTTAAAAAGAAGCATAACACTTTGAAAAATAAAACATGAAGAAGCAATCATTTTTTCCAGCTACTTTCAGCAAAACTTCTTTTTTTTTTTTTAAGAAAAAATATTCATATAGATACAGAGAAATATAAAATAAATAAAATATCATATAAAGATCATCTAGGTCATATTTTTAAAATCCCGAAAATTGTTTGGGTAAAATATCTGGAAAAAATCAAGAATATATTTTGCTAAATTGTTTCAATATTTCTTTTTTAATTGTTCCTAATTTTTCTGTGAGTGATGAATGAAAAAGCTTAAAAAAACAAATGTATTACGAATTTATATACCTAAACTTGTATGCATGTAAAATGTTTTGGATATCCAAAACATAATAAAAATATAAATGTAAATAATATAAAATAAAACAAAACTGTTAACTTACACCAATCAGTACCAGCGCTACTGTCTAAAAAATTTTATTATTATCCCTACTAATAAAAAGAATAAAAATTGGGAAAATAAAAAAAACGGAATTCAAGTGACTAAAAAGCATTTCAACTCTTTTCGATTGCTCTAAAAAATAAAATAAAACTGAATAAAAGAAACCGACAAACAGAAAAGTAAAAAAATATAAACAAACATTCATTTATAAAAACGAATAAATTTATTTATTAAAAATATATTTAAACAAATTATATTAAACAAAAAACAACATTAATTCTCTGTAAAAGATAAGAAAAATTTATCAGCTCAAATTTGCTTGCAGACCTTGCTTGTAAAGTTGTGTGAATAAGCAAAGCGTTTAGAAAAGCCTAGAAATTTCATAAAAATGATGTATGCAACGTTGAACATTGAACGTAGACTTTGATAATTATTAATAAACGTTTTTAAAAAATTCACAAAGCTTTACTATATTTTGTTCTTCTATACCACATAAATAAATCATATGATAAATCTAAAATAAAATATGTAAGTACTAAGTAAATAAATAAGAAAAACATTACATACAAAAAATGAAAATCAATGCACCTTATAGAGAAAAGCTGTTGTGATTTACCAGAGTAGTAGTTGCTAAATATTATTTCATGTTAGCTTTTAAAAAGTAACTTATCCTGGTTCATCATGATTCCAAAACATTAATAGCAAAATCATGTAATGAACAGCGCTAAAGACAAAAAATTAAATTGAGATAAAAAAAATTGTGTATATGACAAAATAATTTGTCTTGGCTTTTAGTTTATAAAATAATTTGTTACAAAACAATTTGTCTTGCCTTTAAGCTTTTATTTTTATAAAACAAGTTGTATATATGGCAAAATATTTTGTCTTGGCTTTTATGAATGATTAAAAGCAGTGAAATCTAATAATGAAACTACCTATTTATCATTTTTAACAATAGACATCAACGTGAAGCGCCAAATGTCTATTAACTCAAAAGATTACAAAAACAAACAACATCACAACAGCAACACACAACAATAGCACCCACCATAAGATAATATAATATGCATATAACATAACTTAAGTAACATAACATTTATTTATAACAGAACATAAGTAACAACATTACGCAAAATGTTATCAAAATACATTATATATTTTCAGAATAATTAATAATAAAGGCTTGAAAACACCTAGACCTAAAGCAGTAACAGTTTAACAATAAACACTGCCAAGTATACCTCTACTATAAGTGCATCACTTGGCTGGCAAGGTTGACAAATCTTGCTCTACACGTTTACCTCATCGGAACTTTAAAAACATGGAAACAACATAATATAAAAGTATTTAAACACATTTATAAAACATTTATAAAACAAATATATAACACATATTACTACATACACAAACAAAAAAAAAACATTTTGCATCATTAAAAACACATTCATAAAACAGTTATAAAGCACATATTACCACATACACATACTTATCAAAAAAGCATATATACAAACAATAAACATATTTAACTTGAATTATGCAAACTAAACCTCTAAAAATGACATGAGAAAATTTAAAAATATTAAAAGTAAATAAAATATAAATATATAAATACAAACAATACTCTTTACCTTTATACTTTTTTCATAAGAACTGTAATCCTCATAACAAAATTTAACCTGTACATACAATAACATGTTAGTGTTGGAACAAATTTATTTATTTTTCTAAATTTTCTAAAAAAGAACAAAAACAGTTAATTATTAACTGTTAATAGCATCAATCAATATCAATCAATATATATTTTACATAATCAATATATTATTACATATAATCAGTATATATTTTCACTTTAATAATTACTGTATATATATACAATCGGGACATTTACAAACAGTTATAAACTGATGACGTGTAAAAAACTATGATGGTATAAATTATAGCATAATAAAAATAATGACAATAATAACAAGCTAAAATAATAAATAATAATAAATATTAATAATAATAGTAATAAATAGTAATAATAATATTAAATACAATAATATAAAAAGTATAATTTATATACATTTTACTAGTATAATTGAAATAAAACATTTGTAGCAAATAGTGATTGTCATTAATAATAATGCTAAATAAAAAATATAAAAATCATAATAATATCAATAAGAAAAAAATATAACAGCTAAAAAAAAGAAAAGAAAATGGAGAGATGCTTAACGACTTGGAAAGAAGAGTCAAAGAAGGAGAAGTCCTAGGAGAGTTTTGTTATGTACCAGAATTTTTTAAGCATAGTATTTTATAAGGAAATAGAAATATTGAGTATCCATTAAAGTAAAATAAAAAGAATTTAAAAAAAAATTGTTATAGAGAATTAAGTGGGGCGATAGAAATTATTTAAGAGAATTAAGTGGGGCATAGAAAATAGTTTATTGTTTATTTATTACATGTTACATGGTTGAATAACAATGCCACAAACATTAGAGCCATATAAACCTTACATGGAGGATGAAAATGAGGGTATTTGATTGCGACTAAATGAACATTTATATATTTTTATGTTTTATTTTCAGAGTTTTATATTTTTACTTTTATTTTATGAGTTTTATACTTTCATTTTATTAAAAATTTAGTTATAGAGAAATAAATTGTGACTGCATAACTAATAGTTCATTGATTTTTTTATTGAGGATAAACTTTTTTACATGGGTCATGAAGGCATTTCTATTTGTCATTTTGGAGAATATTTTTTTTAGTTTCAACAGGAAGAGAGTTCCAACAGTGAATTGATTGATACTTGATTGACTTTATGCCATACTTATGTGTTTGTTTTAAAGGCATAGAGAGACTACAATAAGATACAGATCTAAGTTTATAACTATGAATATCATTTGTAAATTTAAAATAGCTAGTGAAGCAGCTGAGCATATTATTGTGGACAATGTCCCATACAAGTACACAGTTTGATAAGTAGATAAGTTCGTCAAGCTCAAAAATTTTGAAAGGTTATATAGTATGTCAGAACTAAAACTGTTAGGTTAAAAGTGAATTACTCTTAAAGGTTTATTCTGGAAATTTATAAGGTTTTTTTAATAAATGGATGAACTTTGTCCCCATATCTGACAACCATAGCGTAGATGGGAGTTAACAACAGCATGCCAAAAAAACACTTACCAAAATGCCTTATTTTGGTAGGCATTCCATTTTCTCGACTTAGTTTATTTAATATGGATTTAATTTGTTGAATGAACAAAAGACTTTCATCTTATAATACGCCTAGATATTTTATTTTATCAACAATACTTAGTTTGTGACAATTCTAAAATTAAGTTTTTTGGTAATTTTTTTGCCTTGAGGCTTAAATAGAACTAATTCAGTTTTTTTGACATTCAAAGATATTTTGTTGGATTGCAACCATTGAACCATTGATGCCAGGTCATAATTAAGGTACTTATTTAGCTTTTTTAAAGACTTATCTTTTTATAAGATTTATCTAGAATCAGGAGGTTAGTGTCATCAGCAAAATGATGCACTTTCAAGTATTTAATATAAGTGTTTAAATCATTTACGTAGATATGGAAAAGAAGGCGACCCAAAGTTGAACCCTGAGGAGCACCTATAGGCATAAACTTAGTAGTGGATTAGATATTACTAATAGTAACACTTTGTGGACGATGGTTTAGACATGACTTAAACCAGTTCAGAGCAATTCCCTTTACACCATAATGATATAGTTTTGATAATAGAATTTCATAGTTGACAGTATCAAATGCTTTTTGCAGATCAACAAACACTCCACCAGCAAACTGTTTTTGATCCAAAGCCTCGCTTATGGTTTCAGTTATATCTATAAGTGCTTGGTTAGTAGAGTGTTTCTTTCGGAATCCGAATTGCGGACTCAATAAGCTATCTGATAGATTTAAAAAACTGAGTAGCCTGTTATACATAAGCTTTTCAATTAGTTTACCTACATTTGAGAGTAAGGTTATAGATCGATAGTTACAAGGATCTTGTTTACAGCCAATTTTAAAAATCGGAACAACTTCTGCGACTTTAAATAAGTTAGGGAATATCCCTGATTGAAAAGATTGATTTATTGCAATACTCAAGAGGAAGCTCAATTCTTGAGATGCTAAGCTCAATTCTTGAGATGCTATTGGGTCGAGTGCTTTTTTTGGATTCAAGAGGAAGATATAGTTATTTACCCCTTGAGAAGTAACTGGAGATATAAAAAAGTATCAGGATTTTGGTTTTTTAGATTTTAGAAGAGAAGTGATCATTAAATGTGTTTGCAATTATTTTCTTGTTAGTTATAGTTTTATTATTGATATTTAAACTATCTATATTATTGATGTTCATTAATTTAATATAAATAATACTCCTTATTTCTTTCCAGGTGTTTTTAAGGTTATTTAAATTTTCATTAAAGTAGGTTGAATAAAATGTTTGTTTTTTTGAGTACCGCAGTAAGTTACTAACTTGATTTCTGTAATATTTTAATTTTTAATAGCTTTGTTATACTCTGTTGTATCATAGTATTTACAATTAATATTATCATTGTCAAGTTTGTTTTGAAAAAGATTTTTTAGGATAGATAAAGAGTCATTAAATAAATTATGAGTAAAAGTATTTACACCATTTATAGTGACCTTAAAATTCTTATCTGTCAGAGAAGAGTATGATCTAGTGTTTTCCAAGCAATTAAAACAGAATCAATAGCCAGTTTTAGTCATCAAAGAGTTGTATAACTTTTTATCAACATTATTACACCTAATGTGGATACACTTATGGCAAGAGTCGCATTGTATGGCTTTTTGATTACATGTTGCGGTTTTATAATAAACACCACAGGAAGACTTAACAACTATATTATTCACTTCACTATATAGGATGATAAAGATGAGAAAAGGGTATTTGGTTGAACTAAATGTATTATTATATTTTTATTAGGTTTTTTTTTTATTTTTAATTTATGAATTTTATATTTTTATTTTTAATTCATGAGTTTTATTTTTATTTAATTCATGAGTTTTATTTTTATTTCTATTTTCTGAATTTTATATTTTTATTTTATTAGAGTTTTATTGGAGTTTTTGGTTTCAAATTTTAGTCTACAAGTGAGCACTATGCAATCTGTGTGTGAGTATTTTGATGAGAAGTAAGAATGTAACAATATTTTAAAAGTAAAGAATGTAACAGGTTCGAAATTTATAATAATTCTAACAGAGATAATGTATTAATTATTTGCATTACAAATTATAGTTACTTATAAGAATCAGATAATAATAAATAATATGATAGATATACTGTAAATACTATACAAGTATTATGATACTGTATTAAATAATTTTTATATTTTAGTAGGTCTAAATAATATTAATACTAAAATATACTGTAAATAATAAAACTAGATAAAATATGGAATACACACACAGACAAATAAGTTGTTACGCAAAATCTCTTAATAGTTTGACATTTTCGTCGGTGTTGTATGTGTTTTAATTATTATATAATCAAAACTATAATATATGGTGTTGTATATGTTTTAATTATTATATTTTTTTATTATCTATAGTGATTCCAAAATAAAAAACGAAATAAATAACTAAAAAAAAAATTATATTTTATTGATTAATTAAATAAATTAGACTTATATGCGTTTTCAAGATTCACTCCCTTACAACAACTGAAAGCAAAATGACTGATAAATAAATATTAAACGAGTTTCGGGTGCTTCATTTTATTTCACATATGAGTTGCTGGTCTCTCGTTTTCAAAGTCCTGCTGCAAGATTTTTTTTGTAGGCTTTACAAACAGTTTAAATTCATTTTGTAAACGATAGTATGATTGTGTAACAGTAGGTATTCATCTTTGCAATAATCAAGAGGTTTAATAACTAAATATTTATTTCTTTTATTTTAGATGCATTTTAGCTTAATTTTGCTACATTTGCTAAAGAAAATTGATGAAACAGAGTTGGTAAAATCCACTGCATATGTTATGTCGCGATGCTACTAATTTTTTTTAATGTCAAAAATAAACATGGATGGTACAGGAAATTTCGGAAAACATCTATTCGGAAAATCCTCGATATGTAAAGTTGTTCTGTGTAGTTCCAATTTTGATTTATGAATGTACATTTAAAATGCTATTTTTACCTTAGTTTTTTGCGGTTACAAATCAGGTTACGAAATTAGACGGTCAGGATACGAATGTAGAAGATGATGTTGCACAATAACAGGTGCATGATAAACAAGCGGTAGACGGTATACTAGGAAGATTTTTGATAATGCGTAAACCAAAGAAAACAGTGATCCAAAATATTTGTTTGTGAGTTAATTTTATTAGTAATCTTTGACTTAATCTTAATGTAAACTTTTATATTCTGTAATGAGATTAAATTTAAAAAATAATTGATAGAAATTGTTACTATAAAATTTCCGCTGCAAAAAGCTTGATCATTTAATTTTTCTTAATTATCGAAATATAAACAAGTATAGTGCACAAACATTTTCCTCTAAATCCTCACTATATGAAAACGTTGTATATAAGTTTATAACTTTGTATATAGTTTGATAAAATAAAAATATAGTATAAGTAGTATAGTGTAAAAGTATAAAACATATTATAATAGTTATAAAATATATAAAAAATGAGACCAGGTCTTTTATAATTATATCTTATTTATGAATTGCATTACTTTTATTACTACATCTTGTAAATTTCAAGACCTATATAGCTCTTATTACTTATATAAAGTTAAAAAGTTATAACGTAATTTTAATTTATATTAGTTTTAAAACTTAAATAAATTGAAATTACGTTAACTAAAGCAAAGAAACTATTAGACAAGATCTAAAAGTCTAATTTACGTTTACTTAGACTAAATCTAAACGCAAAAAATACGGTAATTTGACTACATTTACACGTAAATTAGACAAAGTCTAAACGCTTTATATAGGAATAATAATCCTATAAAAGACGTCTAAAATAAGTTTAATTATAGACGTTTTATGGACGTTTGTTCTAAACGTTAATCTGGATTTCATTCTGAACAGATAATCGACCAAATCTGAATGTTTTGTCGAAACGTTTATGTTTAATAGACGTTTGTGTGTTTACTAGGTACACTATACTTTTATACTATAAAATTATATATAAAATTATAAATCTAAATAAACCGTTTTTATATAGTGGAGATTTAGGGGCAACATGATATATTTATTGATTACCTCAAAAATATAATATTGTCTATTCTTGTTTATGCTTCGATACGTCTCAAAAAAAAAATCCCCAAGCCTTTGCTGCGGAGATTTCGTGGTAACCATTTTTAACGTCATTATCAAATATTTTTTATCTCATTTAGCAGAAAATATAAATGTAAAATTAAAGATTAGTAATAAATTTAATAAGCTAATAAACAGATATTTTGGATCACTGTGTTCTTAGGTTTATACATCATCAAAAATCTCCCAAGTATACTGTCTACCGCTTGTTTATCATGCGCCGCTTCTTGCGCATAATCATCATCTACATTCATCTCCTGATCGTCTTCTTTAGATTCTTGGTCTTATTAAGCACACAATTTTCATTGTTCTTGAAAATGTCTTTTTTCGTTCATCCTATCCGCGATGAGGTTTGTTTTAAATATGAGGCAACAAACAAATTTGGAAAGTTATATATTATAGATTCTAAAAGCGTAATAAATAATGAAATTAACAACAAATCAATATAATTCATTTGTTTTTGTATTCTAATTTTGTAACCGCAAAAAACAAGGGTAAAATAGTTAGCATTTTAAATGTAAAATAAAAAAACTAACAATGAAAAAACTTACAATGTGACAATGGCTCGCGGCGTTCCTCAAGGATCTATATTGGAACCACCTTTATTTTGATCTATATCAATGATTTAAGCAAAGTCTCTAATATTCTAGATTCTATCTTATTTGCTGATGACACAAATTTATTTTATCCTCATAGTGATATAACAACATTGTCTAAAACGGTCAACATTGAACTTCTAAAACTAACCAAATGGTTAAATATGAATAAACTTACAATTAATTTAACTAAAACTAAGTATACTATTTTTTATCGCCTCCATAAAAAAGATAAAATTCCTCATGCACTTCCAGAACATATTATTGGAGAATTTATTGTAAAAAGAGAATGTTCAGTGAAATATCTAGGTGTAATTCTAGATGAAAACAAAAAATTGGAAGACCACATAAACATGATTGAAAATAAAATTTCTAAAAATATCGGATTACTTTATAAAGCAAAACAATATTTAGATCAATCATGTTTGAAATACATATATTTCTCATTTATTCATTCCTATCTTATCTATGCAAGCATTGCTTGGTGCAGCATAAATAAAACAAAGATAAAAAGACTATTTAGCAAACAAAAACATGCAATTTGATTTATCAATTTATTATCAAATGCACACCGCCTCTAACATTCAACGCCATAGTTCAACAATCTAGAAATATTAAATATGTACCAAATAAATATATATCATCTAATTTTTGTGTATAGAACTAATAATAATACGATACCAAATATCTTCAAACCATTATTTAATAAAATTCAACACAAATACAAAACTAAATATTCAAGTAACAACTTTGTTCAACCCAAAACTATGTATGTGTAATGTATGGAATAAGATAATTTGTAATGATATTAAAACACATACAACTCTTTAACAGTTTAAACAAAAACTAAAACTATTACTTTTATATAATGAACAAACAGAGAATTATTTTTAAAACTATCTATAAAAATATTATATTTGAAAATTATTTATTAGTGCATACTTTGTTGGTCTGGAAAGGTCTAACGTCTTTAATTATAAACGTTATAGTCAATTATATTATAAAAAAGTAAATTTATAAATTTACAGCATTTATAGATTTTAATAACGATAATTTAAATTTATTATTTTTTTTAAATGAGAGAGAGAGAGAGAGAGAGAGGGAAAAAGAAGTAATCTACTTTGAATTTGAATTTATTTTATTTTTGATAATACTATTTTTTTAAATTTCTTTTTGCTGAATAAATATCTTTGATTGTGAACTTGTGTATATGTGTACATAAATTCATACATGCATACATACATACATACATACATACATACATACATACATACATACATACATACATACATACATACATACATACATACATACATACCTGCAGAAATACATACATACATGCAGAAATACATATATACATACATACACGTATACATACATACATACATATATATATATATATATATATATATATATATATATATATATATATATATATATATATATATATATATATATATATTATATGTATATATATATATATATATACATATATATATATATATATATATATATATATATATATATATATATATATATATATATATATATATATATATATATATATATATATTATATATATATATATATATATATATATATATATATATATATATATATATATATATATATATATATATATATATATATATATATATATATATATATTATATATATATATATAATATATATATATATATATATATATATATATATATATATATATATATATATATATATATATATATATATATATATATATATATATATATATATATATATATATATATATATATATATATTAGGAGTATTCAAAAAAAGTGAATTTTCAAATCTAAAAAACCATACCCTCTAAATTTGGAGCAAGTATATAAAAAATGAGCCTCACAAAGTTTGAGCGATGTCCGTTCACTTTTGACCCCCCCTCAAGCTAATAATTTAGGGGAAAATTGACCGAAAAGTGGTCGTTTTCGGGCGTCTTGAAGGAGGGGCAGTTTTTTTTTTTTTTTAATTTTTTTTTCTGCTATATATATATAGGCCTATATTTTTGTTTAAAAATATATGGTTTTTTCCTTACTTCTCAAAAATCTATGTTTGGTGATATTGAAAATCATGAAAATTGGTATTTTTTAAAATATATTTTCTGTTATGCCTAATGTTATATACATATATTTTCGTGTAAATTCTGATAGTTTAAACCTTTTTAAGAATTTTTCTAATAAATACAGATTAGTAAATACAATAAACATTAAAAATGAGCACAACTTAGGTCAATGAAAAAGGAACATTTTATTATAAAAGAGGCAAAACCAGCTATATCAGGTATAAACATTTTTATTAATATTGGAATTATAATGAGTCATTAGTTGCTAAAAAATTTATTTTATTTATAAAATATAAATTTTTCTATTTAGATATACAATTTCCAACAGGCTTGGATATACTTCAACATTTAATATATAACCAACAATGTCGATCTGTATCAATATCAAGTATTATTGCTTGTCCCCCTAAATTTTTTCTAGATGTTCGGAGAGTTGTTGTGAATGTATTTTGTCTAAAATCAAGAAACCCTGGATTAAAGCTGGATTTGATGTGTTTACTGATTTAAGTTTAGTTAAAAAACTTTTTAAATTGCATAAGTCCTATTCCAACTTGAAAAAAAATGCTTTAGCTCTTTCTCAAGCTCTGTTAATTCTTTTTTCCACTAATTTTAAAATTAAAAACTAAAACTACATTTTTCTGTTAATTAGGCAAAAGAAAGCATGAGGTAGAAAAATCGTTTACAGCCTAAGATTTTGAGAGATGATGTACCCAACGTTGAACTTATAGACACAATTCTAAGCGATGGTTCTTCAATTGAATCTGATTTCGAGCCAGGTGATTGGTATCATATAGAAGTCTCTGAAAACCCAGACACAGTAATTGCAAAAATTCCAAAAGATGTTTTTGCTGGTAATGTTTCACTTACTTAATGTTTTACAGAAGGTTACAAATGCAATTCTATATCAATCAGGTGTTGATCTTAAAGAAGTTAAAAGCAGTCAGTCTACCGCATATAGAAAAAAAAAAAAAAAAAATGAAAACATGGCAAAAATTTCAAAAGAAGATGTTAAAGCAGCCATAGGCGCATCTCCATATCCATGTATAATTCATTTTGATGGGAAGACCTTGTTTGAGCTAAACAAAGGAAAAATATTAAAGAGGGATAGAATGGCTGTTTTAGTTAACATTAATGGACAGACTTACCTACTTGGAGTACCTCCACTAGCGTCATCCACTGGTAAAGATCAGTTCTTAGGTATAATGAAATTAATTCAGGAGTATCAACTTACGTCAAAAACTAGAGGAATATGCTTTGATACAACATCATTCAACACTGGGACGAATAAAGGATCAGTTTCCAGAATATCTCAAGAACTGGATAAGTATCTCCTCCAAATAGCATATAGGCATCATGTGACTAAACTAAGAATGCTTCACTTTTGGAAATTAGTGACCAATGAAGAAACTAGTGGACCTGATAATCCTCTTTTCAAAAAGCTTAAAAGTATTTTTGAAGAACCTAATTTTAACTATAATTCAGTTCTACTGTTACGGTTTGATTGGAATAAGGTTAAAAGCAGTTTTTTAGAAAAGGCAGCTATGAAGTCATTAACATTTTGCAAAGCATACGTTAGTAAACCAGGTATTATAAGAGATGATAGAAGTGAGCTTGCAGAATTAGTTGTCACGTACTTATCCCCTAAAACATATAAAGTAAGAAAAACTGGTGCTATTCATCATGCAAGATTTTTAGGAAAACCAATTTATTATCTAAAGCTTCGGCTTTTATCCAATCAACTTACGTTTGTTCAGGAAAATGATAAACTGAAAATTGAAATTAAGCTTATTCCAGAATTTATTGTTTGCTTTTATGCAAAATGGTATCTACAATCTGAGGATGTCATCAAAGCTCCTTTTCTTGACATTACAGCGATACATCAAATGCATCTGTACAAGAAGGTATGTACAAACCCAATAGCTGTCGATGCTGTATTAGAGTCTTAGTATAAACACTGTTGGTATTTGGATTCAACAATGATACCTTTAGCTTTGCTAGATGATGAGTTAGCATCAGAGGAGAAGGCAAAAATTGCATCAGCAATTCTGTCATTTGATATGCCTAGCTCTGACTATTATAAGCCTGAGAATAAAGTAAAGCAAGATATCAAGAAAATTTATAAAATGAATACAAAAATTGGGAAAAAACCACCATCCTTGTCTGCCTTGGTTGATGTATTTTCTTACCTGATTTTTGACAAGATTGGGTTTGATAAGCAACGAGTTCAAGACTGGCTCTCACTTCCACCAAACTATTGGCATACTCAGTCATGCTTCAAAAGTTTTCAAAAATATGCTGAAACTTTGATTTTTATAAATGGCCATTCAGAACGGTCAATAGGTATGATGGGGCAGTATATTCATAGATATTCTGATGAAACTGAAAAGCACAACAGATTGCTAACTGTGGACAAAGTTCGATCTGTATTCAGATCACAAGAACAAAAATCCGGTACAATTTCAAAGATTAAGTTTAATGATGGACTTGGTGTGATGCGGAAAAAGATAAAGAGTTAAACTTGATTATTATTAGATTTGTAAATTTTTTTTCTGTTATAAAACTTGAATATAAATTTATAATTTTATTTATTCTTGCTCATTTTGATTTTTCAATATAGATAAATAGTGTTTTTTTCAATATAGATAAACAACATTGTTGAGGTCACAACCAACAACTGTTCCTTCTTTCTGGCAAAATGAAGTTGGTTGCTCCCTCTGGTATGTCTTGGCAATAGTTAGAGAGGCCTTGTGTGTATATGTTAATACACACAAAGCTTATAAATAAATATATGTATATATATATATATATATATATATATATATATATATATATATATATATATATATATATATATATATGTATATATATATATATATATATATATATATATATATATATATATATATATATATATATATATATATACATATATATATAAATCTAACTTTATATACAAAAATTCTGATTTTCATGATTTTCAATACCACCAAACATAGATTTTTGAGAAGTAGAAAAAGAAACCATATATTTTTAAACAAAAATATAGGCCTATATACATATAGCAGAAAAAAAAAATTTGAAAAAAAAGAAATTACCCCTCCCTCAAGGCGCCCGAAAGTTACCACTTTTCGGTCAATTTTCCCCTAAATTTTTAACTTGAGGAGGGGGGGGGGGAAGTGATCGGACAGCGCTCAAACTTTGCGAGGCTCATTTTTATACATTTGCCCCAAATTTAGGGGGTATAGTTTTTTAGATTTGAAAATTCACATTTTTAGAATACCCCTAATATATATATATATATATATATATATATATATATATATATATATACATATATATATATATATATAAATAAATATATATGTATTTATATATATATATATATATATATACTATATATATATATATATATATATATATATATACATATATATATATATATACATATATATATATATAATATATATATATACACATCGATATATATACATATATATAATATATATATAAAAAATATATATATATATATATGTATATATATATATATATATATATATGTATATATATATATATGAATATATGTCTGCGCATGTATATATATATATATATGTATTTGAATATATATATATATATATATATATGTATGTATATATATATGTATGTATGTATATATATATATATGTATGTATGTGTGTGTATATATGTAGTTGTGTATGTATATGTATATATATGTGTGTATATCCGTATGCATGTATGTATGTATGAATGTATGTATACATACATACATGCATACGCATATACACTCATATATATACATATACATACACAACTACATATATACATACATACATACATAAGTACATACATACATACATGTATGTATGTATGTATGTATGTATGTATGTATGTATGTATGTATGTATGTATGTATGTATGTATGTATGTATGTATGTATGTATGTATGTATGTATGTATGTATGTATGTATGTATGTATGTATGTATGTATGTATGTATGTATGTATGTATGTATGTATGTATGTATGTATGTATGTATGTATGTATGTATGTATGTATGTATGTATGTATGTATGTATGTATGTATGTATGTATGTATGTATGTATGTATGTATGTATGTATGTATGTATGTATGTATGTATGTATGTATGTATGTATGTATGCAGGCAGTGGAGGATTCAAAGGGGGGATAAGGAGGGTTGCGACCCCCCTAAAATATATATAGAAACATCAAACTTCAAATTATTATTGAAAAATTTGTAAAAGAAATAACAAAATACAAAAAATTTTTCTGTAGCAAACTTTTTACTTTTTTGAAAATAAAACAAAAACTAAAACTAAAGCAGAACTAAAACTATTTCATAACATTACAAAAAAAATATACTGTTGCATTTTTAACATTTTTACGATATCGAACAAAAACGATGAAGGTTTCGAAACATTTTAATGTTATCGTCATTAATTCATTCTATTATATGATTAGATAACAATAAAAAACAGTAGAATTACTATCGTTTTATTTTGAAAAATTTTGAAAACTGTTTTTAAAAATTTACGAAAAAAATGTCGTTTTAGGGAGTTAAAATTTCAATAAAAAAGTATTTATTTTTCAACAATTGTAGTTGCAACACTTCAATTTATATTACATTTATATACACTTTAAGTGAGGTATTTAAGTGAGATATAAAGAACTTTTTTTTAAATAATAACTGAATGAATTTCTTATGATTTAGTTTCTTATATTTAGAAAACAAAAGTGTGTTTATTACTATTTTAAAGAAATAAATGACAAATGATTTTAACTATTTTTAATGAAATTATTTTTATTAGCTACAATGACCAACAGGGTAAAGCTCTTTTAATGACTCTTTAGATAACTATTTTGTCAAAAGAATTAAAATTCTACCAATACAGGAACATGCTGGTCCTATCGTTTTGCCTTTATCTTCGGTGTCATCATCCAAACGATTTAATTGTGCATTTATTGGCGGGGCTCAAAATAATCAAATTACAATGAAAATTTGTCCTTTTTCTCCAGAACCTGGACTTGGTATGGAAGCTACTAGTTTTACAAGTAAAACTAACGCAGAAATTAATTAAAAAGATTCAATACCCGCGACAAAAGATGATAGCATTGTTTGCCTATAGACATTGGGCATTTTTAACACATCAGGTAACTGAACAAGATAAATACCGAATATTGAAATGCAATTGGTTTCATGGTCCAAATTATAAATACCATATTCTGTGCATTTAAAGAAGGGTAAGAATGTTAATTGCTTTTTTTTGTCCGAGAAACATATACATAAATTTCCGTGGATAATGATTTCAGAATGCCTTTATGGAATTTTTTGTAAGTATTGCTTTCTTTTTGCAAAAGATGGGGGAATACACAGTCGAGTGCAATTACTCAAGCTAGTTACTCTACCTCTTAAAAGTTATTTAAAGCTTTTGAGTAAGGATGCAGACTTACAATTACATGATTGCAAGGCGTATCACAAAGTTGCTATGTTGGCAGCATCAGATTTTATCAGAACATATGAATATCCGTCCTCAGAAATAGGTAATTTATTTAACGAAGGAAGACTCAAGCAGGCTAAAGAAAATCGAGAACGAATAAAGCCTATAATTAAATCTATAATATTTTTTGGTCAACATTGGTCGACCATTGGTATTCATTGGTCTAATATTGCTCTGCGAGGTCATCGCGAAGATGGGCAGATCTTTGAAATAAATCAAAACTCTTCAGTAGTTAATGACGGCAATCTACGGGAATTGCTTCGCTTTCGAGTGAGCGCTGGAGACAATATTTTTAAAAACCATTTAAATAACTGTAGTTCTAAAGCAACATACATAAGTAAAAGTATTCAAAATGAAATAATTGAACTATGCGCTCAACAAATCCAGAACTTAATTAAAACAAGAATTTTTAAAGGAAAACTTTATAGCGTTATATTTGATGAAACAACGGATACCAGTCATAGTTCTTAAATGACAGTGGTATTGAGATATATTGATGTTAATACCTGTAAAATCCGTGAAGATTTTATTGGTTTTGTAAACCATACTGAAAATCATTCTGATTTTACTTATGAACTTGTATTAACAGGAGACTTGCTAGCAAACACATTTGCAAACACTTTAACAAAATTTGGCTTTAATTTAAAGGATTGTGTTGGTATAGGTACTGATGGATGAAGCCTTATGTTAGGTGAAAACAACGGAGCAGTCACAAAATTACAGAAGATCCTACCAAACGCAATAAAAAGTCCATGTTACAACCATGCTTTAAACTTATCAATTTCCAAATGTTCGTCTGTGCGAGCTGTAAGAAATACAATTGGCACAATGAAAGAAGTAATATCATTTTTTAAAGCTTTGCTGAAGCAAAGTAACGTTCTTAAATATATAAATAAAGGAATGCTTACAAGCTTATGCGAAACAAAATGGATTGAACGGCATGGTTCTGTGTTAAGTTTAAAATCTTGTTTAATAAATATAGTAGAAACACTTGATTTGATATCTCAGTGGAATGAACGGGATTCTTCCACTGAGATATCAATGAGATCTTATTTGTAAAAACACTTTGTTCATTAGCCAATGTGTTAAATACTACAGTCTCTTTAAGTGAGACTCTTTAAAAAAAATTATTGGGTAAGGAATATGCTAAAACTATCCTTAAACATACCATAAAGATATTAAATAAAAGACGACAAAATGAAGAATACTTTAATGCTATATTTATGACTGCATCAAAGTTACTAGAAGGCTTAGGTTTAAAAATCAAAAATCCACGAATTACAGGAAAACAAACTAATTGCGCAAACCTCAATACCAATGATCCTCTAACTTACTATAGAGTCGATGTTTATTTACCGTTACTTGATAGCATACTTCTAGATTGAACTCTTCTGAACTAAATGTAGCAATACCTAGAAATTTATTGATGATTGGAATGTCCAATTAATGAAAGTTTCTTCAGAATTTGATTTTTTGGAGCCAAAATGGAAAGACGCAATCAAAAAGCAACAAGACCTACCTGAATGTGCACTGGAAGCATACAAGCAATGTGATGGTAATGTCTTCCCTTTAATTAAATGTATTTTGCAACTGCTTTGTACCCTTCCAGTTAGCGTTGCTTCGGAAGAAAGGAGTTTCTTGGTTTTAAAAAGACTTGAAACTTGGTTAAGATCCAATATAGGACAATAACGATTAAATAGATAAGCTATGATGCATATCCATAGAGATTGCATCATAAATGTCGAAAAGATTATTGATAGTTTTGCATCTTCGAAAACTAGAAAGCTCAACATATGTATAATTGTATATATATGCATATGTGTATGCATATATATATATATACATATATATATATATATATATATATATATATACATATATATATATATATATATATATATATATATATATATATATATATATATATATATATATATATATATATATATATATATATATATATATATGTTTTTGTTTTCTTGAATGAATTTTCAAAATTTTCTTTTAATGAATAAGTTTGAAATTTGAATATATATGTAATTGCATGAATGTAAATTAACCTTCATGCTATTAAGATTAAATTACTTCCATAACTTTTATTAAAGATAACTTTGAAAGACTCTATTAAACTATTTTGCATTTTATATAAACTTCTTTGAAACATTTTGCTTTTTTCTCTCATTTTTAATTTTAGTTACAACGTATTTATATAAATGTCTAGAAAAAACAAGGGACTTGGTGATGCATATTTTGGTGTATATATTATAAAACACGGAACTTGTAGATATTTGTACGGCTAAATAAATGAATATAAAAAAAATTCCGTTCAAAAATCAAAATTGGAATTACCAACAACAACTTTACATAAAACAAATTTTTTAAATGAAAATTTTTTGAAATTTTCTCTACCATCCATGTTTATTTTTGACATACAAAAATTAGTAAAAAGTTGCGACATTCTATGATCTTTAACAGCTCTGTTCCATAAAATTTCTTTAACAAATGCAACTAAAATAAACTAAAATGCTACTAAAATAAACAAAAAAATATTTTGTTAATAAATCTTTTGATTTTAGCAAAGATGAATAAATCATTCTAGCGTTTACGAAATGAATTCAAGTTGTTCAGTTGTTTATAAAACTTATGAAAAAAGTTCTTATAACAGGACTTTCTAGTCTCACATTGTTCAACTGCATCAATGTGGCCATCAATAGTTTCTAAAATATCGAAGTCCATTTATTTATTGGCCTTTAGGAAGGTAGCTGGCGTTGGTTGTCGCAAAAAAAACTTTTTATTTCCATGATTTAAAACGATGCACCCGAAATTTGTTTATTATTTATTTATCAGTCATTTTGCTTTCAATTGTTGCATGGAAGTGAATCTTGAAAACGCGGTTAAGTTTAATTTATTTGGTATAATGTCTTAAGTGTGGACAATGCAGTTTTGAGTTTATAACTAAAACAAAATCTTTTTAAAACTTGAAATGGAAGTAAATCTTTTTTCATTTATAAATCAATAAAAAATATTACTTGATTTGAATATTTAAAAAATATTTTTCAAAATGCAACATATAAACATAAAGTTTGTGCGTGACTTCAACAGAGAAAATGAAGAGAAACGAAAAGAAAGGCGATTTTCAATTTGCGTTAGATGAGTTAGACGAGGATGGCCTCTCTACAGCGGATAATGCGGCAACAATCTTGGCTGCTGAAGTTACTATAAGCATGAACATAATTCAACTTCAAAGATGTGCTCTCCACACTTCAGCTGGCACTCAATGATGCCTTAAAGAAGCCCACAATAAATAATTTAATTAGTAGTGCTGTTGTAAAACTTAAAAGAAATTCAAAGTGGATTGACTCCTTTAGAGATCAATCCCCAAACTTAATTCCTATTTTAGATTAAGCTACCCGTTGATCGAGCCTCTCTAGCATGATTGAAACGCTCATCAAAGTTAGGTCATAAGTTTTTTTAGTTTACCATTTCAAGTTACCATTTAAACTATTTAATTTACTTAGTATATAAATAGAGATTTTTTTTTGCTCTTTTTGTTTAAATATCTAAATTAATTCAATGTTGACTCTCCATAATGATTCCAAAAATTCTTTTCCTCCATTAATATAGAAATATCCGCTTCTGCAATGTTTTTTTAATATAGTTAAAAATACAGAGATATACTTTTCATAACATATTTTATTTTTTCAGATTCTACCAAATATTAAAAACCTAAACACACTTAAAGGAGCTTCCAAAGATATTAATGTTCATCCATATTACTGGGAATCTGGGAAGAACTACGAGATATATAGGAGATGGCTCGCGATCTCACTATTCGCCTTCAACGGGAGTATATCATTGCTGGTGAGTTTCTCTTTGACTGGAACTCAATAAGGTAAATTTCTCTTTGAATGGAAATCAATAAGGTATGAACTTGATGACAAAGACCATGAGTTAGCAAATGATATTCAGAAGTGAATAATGAATTGGGAAAAAACGGAGACCTAATTTGTTTTTACTGTGCCAAAAGGAGATAGAAGGGAATTTTTCAGAAGATAATGTGCAGAACCAACTTTGTACAATTGAAACAGAATTTCAAGCTGCTTTAAAAGTTATTTCGGAAATTAGGTCAATTTTTAAGAATAACACGTCCTACCTAAATGATTTTTTAAAAGTTAACCCATTCAATGCAATTAACCGTTTCCCAGAAATTATAAGGGGTTCTTGCAGAGTTGCTTTGTCTTTGCCTATCTCTCAACTAACGTGGAACGACTGTTTTTGGTGTTGAAGTACATGACTCCGAACCATCGTAGTCGCTTTACATCTGATTTAGTTGATGATATGCATTTTTTGCGCATGAATGAGTTTTTTGTTTGCAAACCCGCTAGTCAAAGTAATAATAGTCATAAGTAAAAAAGTCAGCAAAGCCGCCAATCTAAATTAAATCAGCAGCATCAGTAAATACCTTCAACCAAAAAGAAATAGTCATTTTCTCAGCAAAGCAATGAAACTAACAATATATAGTAATTTTTTCGATGCATAATAGAAACTTTAAATAGTCTATTCTAGCATGTTAGGACACTTTTATCCGTAAAAACTCCGGTTAAGACAAAAAAAAATTTCGAAGTCCTGGAGTCCCTAAAAATTGACTGGACTTCGCATCCCTGACTTGATCTCTTGTATGAACCTTGTATATACTTAAACTCTTGTATGAACCTTATATATACTTGAAGCCTTGTGTGAAACTAGTATATACTTGAAGCCTTGTATGTACCTTCTATATACTTGAAGTCTTTGTCAACTTAAAATTGTGTGTTCATATGGACTTTATAACCTTCAAACTTTTTTAAAACTTTATTTTTTTTTAAAGTTATTAAGATTTTTGTAGAAGTATATAACAGGTTTATTTTCAAACGTACAGTTGTTGTCATTTTTTAACTTAAAATCTATTATAAAATTTTATACATTAGTGTGTATTAAATTGCAATTGTATATTTTATTATAATTTTGCTTTTTTTTAGATGTATTATATAATATAAGCTAATACTCACCAACTGAAGCATTTACAGCGCTTAGGTATTAAACATGTAAATAATGTTAATCATAGTTCATGTTAATAAAGTATTTATGTATATATACATAAATTTGAAAAAATTGAAAAAACAAAGCTAGAACAATCTGTTTTTTAAGTATACTTAAAAATAGATTGTTTTTGTTTAGTTTTGTAACTAATAAGTTTTTGTATCTATATCGAGTTGTTTGTAGTTTACAAAATACTGCTAAGAAGATGTAGCGTATATTAAGTTTATTCACGAATATTTCAATATAAATTCCAATATATACGTAAAAAAAAAAGTATAATTTAGAAAACCATTCTGTAATAACAACAATCTGACATTGCCAAAATTACTGGTTGAAATATATCTGCTGCTGGTTGTGAAATATATCTGCTGCTGGTTTAGATTTTTAAGAAAACAAAGACTCACGTTGAGATAACGGTGTTTGAAACTTATTAGCAATTTGTAATTTTGACTGAACAATTTTGTTTAGTTTAAATTGCAAAGTTCATTTAAGCTAAAGGTTTTTTTTTAAATAGTCAAACAGTTAACAAAAGATTGAGTTTAACGAATAACTGATAAAAGCCCCTTTTACCAAGCTTTTCATATTTCATTCAACCAATTAGCATTCTACTCTCAACTTTTCACCAGAATTGGTAAATTTAATTAATTTTTTTTCAATCATTATATTTTAATCAAATATTCATAAATTATTATTTCTGCAATGCTTAAACAACCTTAATAACGTAGTAAATCTTTTGATAACATTTTCTTCTTTTTTAGAAAAAATGACTACAAAGATGCATTTTTTTGAAAAGAACAAAAATTACAAGTAGAAAGTTATATTTCCCAAAAAAGATGTAAAGCATTGTAGAAAAAAAAGTGATGTGGATATGTTTGCATTCTCCAGGGTTAAAAATAAATAAATTTTATATTAAATTTTTTTTTAAGTTTTCAAAACTTAGCAATATTAAATGTAATGGTTTAGATGTTGTTTTTAGATTGTGCGATGCAAGTGTTTTTTTGCATGGGAACCAGGGCCGTCCTTAGAGGGGAGGGGGGGGCGTAAGGGGTGTCTAACCTCCCGACTATAAAAACCTGTCGGCAAATATCGGCTATATCTACTTTGTCGGCAAATGTAGACTTTCAGTCGGCAAATATTTAACAACGAGGACCTTATCTTTTTTTTAGTCTTTTTCTAATAAAATGTAAAAGTCATGTTTCACCCCCCCCCCCCCATGCCATTCTCTTCGGGACGCCACTGATGGGAACTTAAGAAGCTTTAAATTTTTTTTTTTACTATCGTATCAAGTTTTAATCTTTCATAACAATTTTGCAAATTTAAACAATTTTGTAATTTTAATATTCTATTGCTTAAATAATTTGTTAAAAGCAATTTTTTTTATTTCTCTTTGATTATTATTCTCACTTAATATATGTAATTTACAATCTGGAATTGGTGGGATAAAAGACATCTTAAATACGTCTCTCCTTTTATTGCTACTTTAATAATTTTAATTTTTCCGCTTTGCGTTTTTGCTGTACAAACTCAAATCATTAACTGAAAACAAATTTCAGAAATTCTGAAGCACGAAATGAAGCGCAACAACAAAAAGTTTTTCATTATTTTAGATAAAATTATCATTAAAGATGAAATATTGGAAAGAACGAGGAGAGGAAGTTAAAAATCATAACACTGGTCTAAATCTGGTCAGTGAAAATAGTGTGTTTTGAAAAATCACATATAATGCCAACTAAACCTGTGCATTATAAAATACTTCTAAAATTTTGTGCACGGAATATGTCATGTGACTGAAATTCCTCGCAGTACGGAGATAATTGAGTTTATAAAAATATAACTATTCTACTTTTTTTGTAAAAAACGTTAAAACCAAAATTAACCTTCCATGATTTTCCAAAAAGTTTCGAGTTTTTAGGGGTGAAACCGATATATAATTTAAACTGCTTTACCAAAAGTCAAAATACTGCATTTAAATAGTTATTTATATAATAAAAGTTAAATAGTTGTTTATATAATAAAAACTTGACAATTAAATAAACTTTTAATGATTTTTAGGAAATGATAACAAAATAAATTATTTATTTAAGCAACATAATTTTTAATGAGAAGGTTGACAAGTTCTACAATTCATGTTTAAAATAAAACATGGGCTTTCTCCTATTGTATTTCAGTCTTACTTTTGTGAAATATCGCACAAGTATTCTACTAAATTTTCAATTAACAACGTTATTGTACCAAAAACAAACTTAAAACTAAGTTTTAACCAAATCCAATATCGTGGATCGTTTCTATGGAAACACTTTTCAAAATTTATTACAAAAAAAAATAAATATTTAAAACATCTCTTTGGAATAATTCAGGAAAGAATCTAAGAGTCTCTTATTACAAAATGAATTTGATTTAAAATATCTCCTTTAAAATAAATACATAAATGATATAAATTATCTAAAAAAATAGTTATTGACTTCTCTTTTGCTGCAATTTTATTTTTATTGGATTTTTTGTTGAAAAACTTTAATACTTTTATATTGTTGTTAATCTTTGATACATTGCGTTATATTTCAACACTAATATTTATATTATATTAATATTTATATTTTAACTAACGTGTGTAAAATTCTTATTATACTTAGTTGCATATTATACTTAGTTTCTTATTACTTAGTTACATTTCATTATTGTATATAAACTGACGATTTTTTCAATGTAAATGGGGCTCGATGATAAGACAGTTTATGTCTTCTGCTTGCTCCAGGTCTTTTATTTATTAACACGATTTATTTCATTGTAAATTTTAATATACGGCAAATAATAATAATAATGATTAAAAAAAAGATGATATAAAATTTAAAAAGCCGTAAATGCTGTAGCAATTTCTGCTAAAAGAACAGGAGGTAGCAGTAACACTTTCAATTATTTGGTAGCAATGCCCAACTCTGCATGTTTATGTAAATTGTATTTTTTAAAGCAGATTTTTGGTCACATGGCTAAAAGGTTTTTTACTAATGTCCACGTTTATATATTATGTAACAAAACAATGTATTATGCAAAGTATAACAAACTTTATATTTGAATATATTTTAATAAGAACAAAAACAAACAAAAAAAAAATAATAAGAAAAAAATGTGACAGATATTACAACTTTTTCTCAATTATGTCTTAAATTTGATACAATAATTATATTTTGATAAGAATATTATATAAAAGGGAAGTTTTGAAAGCAGTTGCTCAAATTTTTCTAAAAGCGTTTCCATTACAATTGACAAAATCTGCATGAGTGTATAGTTGGTTATTTATACAAAATTGCTTCATTTGATCAAAATATTGGTTTCCACATTTTGGCTGTGAAGCTGACCAAAGCATATTGTTATAGCAAAAGTGTGTAAAAATGTTGTACGTTGTCATGCTAAACAAAGATATAATAAACTTGTATAGAATGAATAATTAAATAAAGTTGTTACTAGAGCCATTAGAAACTTTTTACGGAAAATCAAAATTTTTATTTAAAATGGATACGTTATGTGTAAAAATTGTTAACATTTATTGTTTTGAATAAATGTTAAACGTTACATATATATATATATATATATATATATATATATATATATATATATATATATATATATATATATATATTAGGGCCTTACGAATCGGCATTTTTAGTTTCGAATCGAATGTCGAATCGAAGCAGGTCTTGATTCACGAATCGAATCGAATCACGAATCGAGTCACTAGTTGAAAGAAATTTAAGTTTTTTATCTTTGTTTTTATGTATACTTTACAAAATATTACAAAATTTGAATGTTATCTGAACAAACTCTTTTTGTTATTTCTAGCCCAAATTAACCGTTCCGCATTTTGCTCGGAAAGACTATTGCGTTTACTGTCGATCACTCCTCCTCCCGCAGAGTTAACTCTTTCAGACGAACAGTTTGTAGCTTGAACAGCAAGAAAATCAGTTGCAACTTTGGATAATAAAGGGAAAATGTTACGTTTGTTTTTCTAGTAGAGAATAGAAAAATCTGAACGTCCCAACGTTTCCTCTTCGATGTATGCAGTAGTTTCAAAATTTAATTGATGATCTAAAGTTCTTTTCTCTGGTAGAGTACTATTTTTAGTGATATGTTCAAACATTTTATCAAAAATTCCATTTGCTTCAGATGGCAAGTTTGCTACTTCGAGTTGAATTTCAGCGGGAATCATAGTAATATTTAAATCGCGTTTTTTTTCAGAAGTCATTAGATAAGGTTTTACGATTTGTATCTCTGCAAAAGTAAACATTTCTGATTTAAATTGAGGGTCTAAGAAAGCAGCGGTAAGAAAAACGTCTTCACTTAAATCAAACCTCATTTCTAACTGCGTAGTAAGATTGTCAACAAATTTGCCTATCCATCTTTTATCCATTAAGTGAAGATAATTTTTCAAAGTTGTAATGCACGGATAAACTAATCTAATGCTTACGCTTTTTTCCGCACATAGTATAGTAGTGGCTTCAGATACTGCATTTAAAATAGGAGTGACTGTTGTTAATAATTGCACTTGTGTTTCAGTTAGACGAGTCGGTGGCACTTTCATACAGTTTTTTTTGTGAACACTCAAATAGAGCAATTTCTATAGAACCATGATTTTTTTAAATCCATTCCAATAAGTTGGAAGTGCTCTTAAAGCGCGTTTCCACATCCATTGGAGGCTTTGACTCAGGTTTTCCTTGAGAAATCTGATACTTTTTGAGAGCTGCCTGTCCAACTGATGAGTGAAAAAATCCTACTATTTTATGAGCCTTGCTAATTAATGTAACAAGGATTGGTTGGTTATGTATAGCTAATTTCACACAAAGTTGGAGTTTATGAGCACAACAGCCTAGCCAATCAATCCCAAGAAGTTTAAGTGTGCATGGCATACTAGGAGTAGTATCGGTTGTGGCTCGGTAAATATTATCTGAAGTCAAATCAAATTTTGACAGCACGTTTTTTAAAATTTATTCAGTGGAAGTAGCTTTGTGACAAGCATTTATTACTTCCAGATTTACAACTGATAAACAGCACGATTCTAAGACCCAAGAGGATGAAATAAAGTGACAAGTAGAAACAAGAAAGTTATCGCCATTGTCGGCTTTAAAGTGATCAAAAGTGATGCTAGGTTTGGAGATGAACTGGCTTTTTATACTTTGTTGGAAGTTAATATATAAATCATCAACCATATCACCTAAATTTTGAGATAAAGTGGTTGGGTGTGGTAGATGATATTGGCCTTGAGTAAGCACCGAGCACAGATTATTAAAGCCAGATCCAGAAGTTGTCTCAAATGATCTTCCATCTTCAATTATAAATCTAAGCACTGCACAATCGTTGTTTTTTTTAATAACCGTATCTATTGGAGGTCGAATAGAATACGAATTTAACGAGGAACTTGATGATTGCTCGATTTTGTTATCGGAATTCTATTTTCTTTTAGTAGCAGATGTGCGCTATTTTTTTTGCTTCTACGTGTAGTTTTTTATGGTCACGTTTTAAATGGTTCCATAGATGAGATAAAGTTCCAGTTTTCTGAACAGAATACTTTTTGTTGCAATTTTCTTGTTTGCATTGCTAAAAAATCGGCAGTTAAAGAATTTTTTGAAAAAAAAAGGAGTATTCTGGAATACTCCTTATGCGAAAATAGCTTGATGTAGCACAAACAAAAAGTATCGAATTTAAAATTACTTTAGTGAAAGCGAAGTCAAACATTTACGACGCAAAAAATAAAAGCTAACTTTGGCGTTACTAATTTGCGTTCCGCTCTGTTTAAATCCCTAATCGACAATTAATTTTAATGAAAAGTATGTTTACGTTCCGAAATTACTCCACCGCTGAATTTTCTGATAACATATATATTGATATTTTGAAAACTTTTTACTGCCGTTTGTATGAAAGCATAAAGTATTTAAATAAAAAAATGATTTGAAAAATTCGAATCATTTTTTTCGAATCGAATCTCGAATCGAAGCGACTTTTGATCGCGAATCGAATCGAAGCGATTCGCAGGGCCCTAATATATATATATATATATATATATATATATATATATATATATATATATATATATATATATATATATATATATATATATATATATATATATATGTTTATATAACTTCCTGATGAACCTACTGATAGTGGAACAAATTATTGAAGAAAATTAGATAAGTGTTATTACTAATTTATTACTGCTCTGTTCTTTAAGAACATTGAGCACTCATTTTGTAGAATACACTAACATAATATATATATATATATATATATATATATATATATATATATATATATATATATATATATATATATATATATATATATATATATATATATATATATATAAGGGTGTATTGAAAAACAGAATTTTTTTAAAATTGCCTTGTAATAGCTCTAAATATATGCTATATAATAAAATATCACTGAATTAACAAAAAATTTCGAAATTAAAATATTTTTAGAGTTGCCTCTAGTCCCTTGAATATTTTAGGGCCCCTAATATTCTGGGGATAAAAAATTCTTCAAAAGTAGATCAACCTGGTACTCAAAAGAAGCAAACTTTTATAAAATGTATGAAAATAATATTTGTTTTATGTAAAAATTATTATTTTGAATTTGATTGCATAACTATGGTTTTTCAACTAAAAATAAAAAAAATGCATTTTTACAGGTTTTTCAATAATATTTTTTTTTTTTAAAGTTTTTTTTAAAACTATTATTTTCGAATTTTTTATAAAATTTCACTTCTTTTGAGTACCAGGTTGATCTACTTTTGAAGAATTTTTTATCCCCAGAATATTAGGGGCCCTAAAATGTTCAAGGGACTAGAGGCAACTCTAAAAATATTTTAATTTCGAAATTTTTTGTTAATTCAGTGATATTTTATTATATAGCATATATTTAGAGCTATTACAAGACAATTTTAAAAAAATTCTGATTTTCAATACACCCTATTATATATATATATATATATATATATATATATATATATATATATATATATATATATATATATATATATATATATATATATATATATATATATATATATATATATATATATATATATATATATATATTTCCTAATGTAAAATAAAATCCAGTAAATAATATAAATTAAACTTAAAAAAATATTTCAAAAGTTTTGTTTTTTCATTATTATTTTTTAATTTTTTATCCGTAATTTTTTGAATGTAAAATTTATATGTAAAATAAAATCCACAAGGGATTAATAATAAGTTTTTTTTTTTACTTTAGTGAACTTTATAAACTTAAAGTAAAACTGTAAGTTAATGTCGCCAATTAGGTGCAAAAGTTATGTCGTTTCTTATAGTTCGAAGTGTCCTTTGAATAAAATTTTTCTTGTAAGGTTTGTTAGTGAATCTAAAACCCACAAGTAGAGGTATATATTGTTTTTTCAAAGTCAAATCTATCTAACGGTGATAGATAGGTTTGCCTTAATTGTTATGCATTAACGGGTGAGGCTTTTATAATCTGATGGAACTGTCAAAATGTTGGGTATTATTTTAAATGGAACAATATCATTTGGTATGAAATTTTTTCAGATGCTCATAATGAAATTACAAATTTAACAGCAGTTTGGATTTTGTAGTAATGAAATTAAAAATGGAATTTGAAAACTTAAAATCGAGTTTGAAAGATTAAAAATTGATTTTGAACATTTAAAAATTGAATTTAAAAATTTGAAAATTGAAATTGTTTATTCTAAATGCTTTATTTTAACATTTTTGAATGGTAACAATCTTGAGTAAATCATCACGCCTCATAACTTAAAAGGAAAGTTTTAAGAAACATTATTAGCTTATGCTTAATAAAAATTTTTTAGAGTTTCATTAAAATGATTTTAAATAAACAAAATAAATTAAAACTTAACTTACCCACAGCATCGTATAAAAGGTTGCTTTGAAAATACTATGTTATTGCAGCACATCTCTGCAAAAGGATCAAACATACGATTCCCACCTAAACAAGAATAAAATAATTAAATATTTAACTTAAGCACACACACGGAGTACGCAGCCAAATCTAAAAAAGGGATAGAGGAGACACTTTTATATAAAGAATATGGTTAACATAAACATAGAAAATGCACATACAATATCCATACAAAGAATTTATGAATGGGCTCCACCATCCAACATTATCATTGATATTAGCGTTATTGTTATTATTGTTATTATTGTTGTTGTTGTTGTTGTTATTATTGTTGTTGTTGTTATTGTTATTATTATTGTTGTTGTTTTGTCCGTTAATTAAACAGACAGAAGCAGCAAAAAATAAGACGAAAATAGTTTTAAATTTCAACATTTTTGTCTTATTATTTTATTTCGAATTTTTTCTAGATTTTATACTCTTTTCCATAGTTACGTGTTAACTCAACTTGGTATTTTGATAAAATATTGTAATATATGTCATATGGCCGCAAAGTTTGGAGATGAATATAATTTGTGTACTTGTGTGAACAAATATCCTCATTATGAACACTAATTTAGTTCACTAAAGAAGTTTTACAAGACATAGTTAATAAAAAAAAAAAATACTATCTTTTATGATTTTAAAATTTAAGTCCGACTTTCTTTACGAATCGACCAAAAACGACAATTTTTTATAGTGACCCTCTTCAAAAATGGTAATTTTAATATTAGTAGTTTTTAATATGTTGTTGCTTTTCATACTAAATTCCAAAATTTTTTCAAAAAATATTAATTGAATCTTAAGATATTAGATGTCCAAGTTTGACAAATTTTTTAAATATTGACCAAATGGTGCCGGATGCATTTTTAAACTTGAAAAAAAAAGAAGTACAAAGTAAAATTTACAACGAATATTGACTAGTTAAGACCAAAAATTAATTAAATTAGTAAAGAATTTTTTTTTCGTTGTTTAAATATCATGCTTCAAAGTTTACGCAAAAGATAACTTTTTGTCATTTTTGCTCATCATTTTCATTTAAAGCCGTGTCCCATGATTTTTTGAAACGTAAACATATTAGCATTAATTATCAGATAGAAATAAAATTGTTGTGGGGTCATATCAGCTGTTCAATTTAGCAAACACTTTTGTCTGAAACGCAACTTTCCTTGCATCGATAAAATAACTCGGTTTCTCTCTTTTTGTTTTCTTTGTCTTTTTTTCCTGCGCTTTTTTTCTTTGGAGGCATACTTAATTGTCATTTAAAAAAACATTGCATGTTGTTTTACAGTAAATTTTTTCTAATACAACTTTTCTTCTTTTTTAGTTTATTTGTTCATTAGTTTGTTTGCTTCTTCAAAATTATTTGTTGCTGAGAATTAATCACCTTGGTGATTAATTAGAGTCAGAGAACTTATTTTACATCGGAATATACTATGCTATTTTTCTAATTCGGCCATCGAAAATAACTTTTTCCAAAAGAAAAAGTCGATACTGCAGCTCACTTTTCATGCAGTGAGCTACAGTATCGACTTCAGTTATCTGAAAATATTTAAACACAATATTCATGGATAAATAATGAAACTTATCATTTCTATAATAAACATTCATTTAAGTTTTAATATTGTTATCAATGTTATTAGTTTTTTACTTAGTTTTATATGGCATAAGTTTTTGGTTTAACAATATACAGAAAATATTTACCTCTGTAACAACTCCTAGATACCATTTGTACCATCTGGTTTTTGTAAACATATGACATCCAATTACCTTTCAACCATATAAGGGAAAGTTTGGTTGCAACTTTATGTATTTCTTCTTGATATTTCTTGTCATCTTCAAGTTCATTATTATTGTCTTCTTCATTAAGCGGTCCATTCAATTTTCCGATTCTTAAAAGCTTGCTTTATTTATAGGTTAAAGATTTTATTTGTTAACTTATCATTTGTTATATATTTTCTTATCACAGTGTTTACTTCCTCAGGTGACAACTTTCTTGCAATTTTCTTCATTTTTGAAGTATTCATAAAGAAGTATTTTCAGCCTAATAGAAAAACGAAAAGTCTTTCACGTTGGAAATGCTCAGTCAAAATTTCGGAATAACTTTTAATAATACACTGTAAATCTAAAGGGTTCTTTATAGTTTTTTGAGATTTCTTTGAAGTTCGTAAAGGTTCTTTACGTTAGTTTTGGATTCTTCAATGAGCTAACGGGTTCTTTGTGCAGTTGTATTGTTCTTGTAAACTTTTTATTCAAATTACTAATTTGCAACTAATTACTAATTTGCGATAAGGTTCTTTGCGTTTTTGAAGAACCTTAAATGCAGGTTCTTCATGCAAACTCCATTTTGTTTTTATTCCCGCGTGTCTGTTGCACAGCGTTGTTTTTAATTGTAATTGGTTGTTTTCTTGTAATTGGTTTTTGTAAAAAAGTCAATTCGAATCTGAATTAACAAAAATCTTATCTTGAGTGTTTCGTTGATTTTTGCTACGGCAGAGGTATCTAAATTGGAACGTAGAAGTTGTCAGCAAACATTTAGTATTGAACGGGCTGTCTGAATTAAGACAGAAAATTATTGGTTAGATTAATGTTTCAAGTTTTTTATATTACAACTATTTTTTATATTTATTTAGTTTAATTAACTTTTAATTTTAATCAATTTGAAGTCGATTTTAATTTTAATTTAATTAAAACAATTTGAATTGGCAGCAAGTAGTAATACTGTCATTTTGCACTGTTTGCTGTTGAAATAGCAGAAAAAACATTTTATACCATCTGTTATGCAAGTTGATTTGGCTAATGAAGTCCAGTTCTTGATAACTTATTTCAACAATAGTTTTTGTAAAATAATAAAACAGGATTTAGGCACCAACTTAGTATCCAATGACAAATTGCATAGTTTATTAAAATGAATTACTTTTAGATAGAGTTTTATCAGTTGTCAACTCTAACTAATAAAAAAACTATTGCTGTTAGTAAAACCAATTTAGGTCTTATTTTGCTACTTGAAATAAATTTGTGTAGCAAAGATGATATTTTATGTAAATAAAAAGTACATTAAAGCAAATAAATTTAAATAATAGATAAATAATAGTCCGTTTCTCTAATTGCATTAAAAATTTAATATTAATATAATATTTAAACAACATTTTGCTGGGTAAAGAATGATATATCAAAAACCTGTATGAGGGAATTCTTTAAGGAACCTCTACGGATGCTCAAATGGAGCACCCGTAGAAGAGTTCTTATAAGAACCTTAAGTAGTTTGTTAAAGAACATTTACAGAAGGTTCATACGAAGAACTAGTATATAAAGTTCTTTAAAGAACTTTTAAGGGTGGTCGATTGGCATAACCGCTAAAAACCTCTAATAGTTCTTCAAAGAACCATTCGGCTTTAGTGTGGATGTATTTTTTATTAAGGTAGGTGCGATCTTCACCAATGCGGTTATAGAATTAGAATAAGCTTGCAAACAGAGGCAATTTTACGGGGGTGGAGTGAGGAGTGTGGGGGTGTTACACCATCATAACATTGACCGCAACAATTGTTAATTAAAAGATTCATCCGCATAAAAACATCTTTGATAGTTGCAGTAATACTTTCAGCAGATGTGTTTTCCATACTATAAAGTCCGACAAACACTTAATGCCCTTCCAATTCATCTTCATCTATATATTGCAAGCAAATCACCACTTGCTCAGTGTAGGACTGATCTGTGGTTTCATCTGCCATAATAGTAAACCATTTTCCAGAAATGTTGAATGTAATTTTTCTGAGTATAGTGAGATCCATTATATGCAGAATTTCATTTTGGATAGCAGCACTCGTGAATTTTTCTTGCGACTTTCTCATCCATTTAGTTAAAGCGGGATTATCTTTGCTTCTGAGATTAAGCAACTGATAAAAGTTCGAATTAAGTTCTTTACAATTTTTGTCTGTGTTGTAATCACCACGCAGAGCAATACCTTGTCTGGCGAGAAATTGAACAGTTGTGATTATTATTATTAACATTGCTCTATTTTCCATTTTTTCCTCTGCATGAGTTTTTTCTTCTGCATGAGAAGTTCACCAATAACTTTAGTTGATGAAAAATAGTTACAACCTTCTCGATGGCTTCTCGAAGAGAAACAGTATTTTGGTGTTTCTGGAATTTTTGTAAACCCTTTTTCCAATTGGAAAATCCAGTTTTTGTGAAAACATCCTCGCTGCATTTTAAAGATGATAATTTATGCATTTCCATTAACATAAAATAGTAGCATAAAAACTGCATCGTTACATTCGTTAATGCAACCATGGAAACAGTTTGTACCATTGCTGACAAAATGATTGCTTCTGACTACCACATGAACGTTTTGGAAAAACTGGCACGGGTTTATATCGGGCGGACTATTATTTATTTTGGTAAACTGTAACAGTGGAGGTAGAGTTAAAATCATTGTTGGCTGAGTTAGTAATCGAAAAATTAAACACAGTACTAGAAGATGATGCCGAAGTAACAGAGGATACAGAGCCAGCATAAGAAGAAGTAGTAGCAGCAGTGTCAGGGTTAGCAAGAGATGCAGTAGTAAAAGTACTGTTAAAACCATTAGAATTCGAAGTATTATCTAAAAAAATGCTGTAGTAGCTGTATTTGCAAGGCTAGAGGTAGAGGCGAGTCATCGCACGCAATTGCGACTATATTAGTAACTGCTCATTACTGGCGCGAGTCTGGCAAGCAACTCAAGCAACTTTTTCATGTATGGTAAACCATTCCAAAGAACCACAGCGGCGTGCGACGAAACGCCAGAACTCTGGGGAGTAGTCGTGAGGCACTGCTACGGCATTTGACTTTAGGCCAGCACTGGCCAAATTGCGGTTGATACAGAGTTTTGGCCGAATGTCGTAACAAAATATTTCTATAATTTAGTTTTGTATGAAAGTTATGCTGGTATGCAAAAGATGCTTATATAATAAAAAACGTATCAAGTACTCAACATGGTAGAAATTTGATACATTGTTTACTTACAGGATAATTGGAGTATTATCTTAAATGAGGCTGATGTGAATCAGCATCTTTTGAAATAATATTAGTCTAACTAGCTAGATTTATATAAACTATATATTAATTTATATTTATGTTGAATTTATGTATGATTATAAATTTAAATTAATTTATACTTAGTAGTTTTAAAAACATACAGAAAAAATAAATTTGATTAAAAAAAGAGTAATAACAAATGCCTACATTAAAGTTTAGTAATATTAAGTCTTTCACTTTGATTAAGCATTTGTCTACTCTACATTCAGGTAATCAAAGTTAATGCTAAATGATAGTTTTTCCAGTTGTCGTGCTGAACCTCCTGTAATAGAGGGATGTGGCAACTGAAAGACCATGTCTAATTTGTCCAACTCATACACAGTTTATATTCTCTTTGATAATTTGAGAAAAATATCAAATAGAAGATAACAATTTGACAAAAATAATTACAACTTAACAAAGAAATACATACTATACTAAAGAAATTATTATTAGGCAAAAAAAAAAAAAATCGTAATAAACTATAACAACATATTACATTAAAAAAATACTTTAATAACAAATATTACTCATAACAGTATTTACAAAATCATGCAAGTGCATACCTTGGTGGTACCACCAAGATACATAACATTATCTACCTCCAAGGTGCACCGCTACCATAGTTTTTACAAAATCGCTACCATATATTTATAGGTTAGGATTTAAGCAGTTTCAAACATGCATAAATGTAGCTGAAAGCATGCTTTACAAGTTTTAATAATTAGTTTTAAAATATAGTTTATACCAACTATTGTAGAACTTTATTACAGTTGTAGAGCTATTACCGGAAACAAACTTTTATTTTTATTGCAACAGCATATGTTTTAATCAGTGATAAAACAACTAATTATGAGCCTTTAATGACCAATACATGCAACTAAAATTTTAGTTTGAATTCATCACTTAAGATGGCAGCACAATGGAAGTGTCTTCAAGGTACACACACCTCCAAGGTACACCTCTCTCCCCGATGCATACTTTTATAATTTTTATAGTTGTTGTTGTTGTTTTTTTTGTTTTTTTTTATTTTTTAACAAGGTCTCTGCTTTAAATTAGTCTTGTACTATTTGCATTGTCCCTTCTCAAAAATATTATTGTAATATTTATACTATATTGTAAATGGTATTTATTTTGTGAAAAGTAAATTGATATATATATATATATATATATATATATATATATATATATATATATATATATATATATATATATATATATATATCATATATATATATATATATATATATATATATATATATATATATATATATATATATATATATATATATATACGTATGTATATATACACACACATCATAAAAAAATGCTTTCAATGAATGTCAATGTAATGTGTTTTTTAAATTTGGTTTCATAAATTATTTGCATTTTATTTTTTGAAATACTATTGGTATTTTTTATTGTTCTATTAGTCTGGTGGCTACATGTAAAAAAAAAAAGAAAAACTAAACATTTTGAGTGGACATTTTAATTTTTATATAGACTTGTTCCTTATAACTTAAGAAGTTTAAAAATTTTTTCGTGCCACTTGGAAACTCCTTATAACTTTAGTTAGAGACAAAAATTAAAGCAACTTATTGAAAGGATTTTAAGTATAAATTATCCGCCATGTTGTTTATAAATCGAAAACCGCAAAGCATTGATTTAGTTTTTACAATTATTGACAGGGGGTTAACAATATATAAAATTAAATGTTTTAAATATAATTATTTAAATCTATTTAATCAAAATAGATTTAAATAATTATAAACCTTTCAATTTTAAAATCATAAACCTTTTTTAAAAACAAATTTTTTATAATTGTTTTTTAATATTGTATTAAAATAATAAAATTAGTTGTAATTTAGTAAATCTAAAAAAGAAAATTTGTTCCCGTTATTTGTTTACTTTAAAAAATGTTCACTTTTCAAAAACCGTTTACTAAAAAAACGTGTTTTATTTATTTTTATTTATTTATTATAATTAAAGTAAATAATGGCGAGTAACAAAAAAACACAGCATCTTAATCTAGTTCCTAAAAAAGAAATTAAAAATGCTTGCATACTTCATCAAGGAGAAGTTGCTCATAATAATAACAAACTGCGGTGTTTTACTGAAAATGCGCTTGCGAAAGTAAAGAATGCTTGCTAAGTCACAAAATAAATGTCCAACTCAATTTATTTCTTTACATATGCCTAAAGCAATGGTACGGAAAAAACAATAAATAGCATGGATTTGATAATAAAATTTTTTTTTAGTATAGTCAAATTCGAAATGACTTTAAGATCATAAACATTCTACCTGATACGTGCCCAACAACTCCCTTGTTCCATCAAAGATATTACGGTAAGTAAGTAAATATAAAAACTTTACATATTCTACAACATCGGAAAAGTAGAGCAGAAAAAGTCAACGAGAATGTAGGCGTGGATAATGCATCCTCATCTAAGCGCAGAATCTCAGCTCGGAAAAGAGATAGATCAGGTAAATTAAAAAACCTTTGGGTGGCATTTGCAAGGCAAATAATATTACCCTCAGTTTTCACGTTTTTTATTGTTTTATGTACTACTTCGAAGTTAAAATAATTCCCTGGTTTTAGGAAAAATTATTGCGGATGAAGAATGTTGCATTTGCTATTACAAAAAGAGTAATAAAGATAGGAACGGGTATGAAACGCTGACAAAATGCGTAACGGAAAGTGCAGCAAACATGTTAAAAGAAGACGCTGTAAGTAAAACTGACAGCCCACGACTCATGGCTAGTATATCGGGCACAGAATGGCAAACCATAGTTTACTTAGAGTTATGTTATCATCGGTCTTGTTACCTTATATATACAAGACCCCAAAAAAATCTTTTTGTTATAACAGAAGATGCAATTAAGCGTTTGCTCTTCGACTATGTGAAAGAACACGTATTAGACAATTTAGATATTATTCATACAAGTAAGCTATTTGAATTTTACAAGGAAAACTGCACAGATAGAACAAAGATTCCAGATAGAAGGACTTTGCAGGATGCTGTAGTTGCAGAATTCGGCGGGTCTGTTCAGTTGTGGTCACCAAAATACGGCTATTCTTTCTTATACAACGATATCATTGAGAAGGGAAACATCATTGAAGTTTTTTTTGAAAACAATTGAGAATCTAGAAAAAAAGAATAATCCAAAACCGATTGAACAGCTTATCGATCATGCCGCAAAAGAGATTCGCAGCGAGGTTTTGTCTATGAAAAAAACATTTAAATGGCCTCCAAATGAAGACGAGTTACTAAGAGTTAAAACTGAAACTCCACCTTTTCTGCATCAAGTTTTAGCAAAAATTCTATTTTGTGCTAGAATTAGTAAAGGAGGAATTGTCAAAATAAACTCTCTTTGTGAAGATGTTATTTATAACGTAACAAACGGCCATCATCGATGCTCTAAACACGTGTTGTTAGGGTTAAGTACCAAAGAAAAAACTGGATCAAAAGAGTAAGTGAAATTGCTAAGTAAATTAGGACATGGAATTTCCTATAATGAAGTAAATTATTTAAAAACATTTCTTGCACAAAATGCAATGCAAAATCAAATTTTTAAAAGTTTTTGTCCTTCTGTTCTCCAGTTCTCAAAATTTGTGACCTTCGTTTGGGGCAACAACGACATAAATCCTGAAACTCTAAAAGGAACTTCAAATGGTATTGTCATTCAGTTGCAAAATATTGATCAAGTACACAAAAACGGGGTTAACGAGATAATTTCAAGAAAAAGAGAAAGATCTTTTAAAGCAATTGAGAAAGAGTTGCCTCTGAACGTAAAGCATAATCGAGAAGAACCAGATTACCTACGTCAAACAAACGCTTTATCAAAAGACAGTAAGTTACTGGTAGTTTCAGAGAAGCTGGATTTCTTTTGGAACTTACTACATCCTTTTTCTAATGATATCCCAAGTTGGACTGGGTTTAACTACCTAATTACACCTAAAAGGGTATCAGAAGATATCCACCCTATTAGCTATCTTCCTGCTATTAACTCATTGCCTACAAACTTGAGCACAGTGCTTGTAGTTCTGCTTCAATCCAAAGCAAAAGCCGAGAATCTTAGTCTCTCAGAAACTTACGTTGTAATGGATCAAGCTATATATGCAAAAGCGGTGGAAATCCTGATGAACCTTAGTCATATTGATCTTAAAAGATTTATTGTCCTCCGAATGGTTGCATTTCACACATCTTTTATTTTTTAGCTGTTGTTTGCAAAAGATTTTATGATGCCGGAATACAAGACTGGATAATTGAAGCTGATATAGCTAGTGAGTGGTTTTTTTATCTATTTAAATTTTATTGACATTATATTACGTAGCAAATATTACAGCAGATTTTTTTGACCAAAAAAGGTCGAAGTACTAAAGATATTTTTTATATATTTTTAAGGTAAAAGTTCATTGGAACGTCCTTTGAAGGGAAAGCAATATAACTGCGCCCTTCAAATTAATCAATATCTATATAATGCACTAACCAGCTGAGGATAAAATATTTTGAAAGTTGTTTAGTTGAAAGCAATCTTTCCTTGTTGAATAACTTCTCTTCCTCACCTGAGTTCATTAACTGTTTAAAGGAGGTAAATAAATTTGCCTAAGTATGCTTCATGTCTGTGAACTTAATGATGACATTAAAACTATACTTTGATTATTTCTAGGCAAATTATGACAATTTGAAATCGTTGTTTGATGATGATTTCTTCAAAATGATCACTTAAATGTGTTAAAAGATATTGATGTTTCCGGACCATCTTCCACTTTTTGGTTTTCCTTTATTGAAATGTTTAATTTTTTTTTTGCTTTGCTCCGTTTAACAAAGGTTGGTAACTGGACTCTTCATTTGGAGGCAACACGCCAAATGCTACCGTGGTTTTTTGCATATGATTGTCCAAATTATTTTCGCTTCTTAACTTTCTATTGGACCGAAATGATGCAACTTCCTAAAACTTATCCAAGTATTTATCAACAGTTTATGTAAGCTTGTACTAAAAATATTTCGTTTGGATTTCAACAAAATTTTAGTTTTAAAAATAGTCTCAAATTAAATTTTTACAATTTATTATCTTTTTGAAAACAGGGATGGAAACCTCTCCGTAAGAAGAACGAGCAGTACGTTTAACAAAGTTCCATCTGACCAATGCATTGAACAAACTATTAATCGTGATCAGAAATGCCAAGGGGGAATATAAGGTTATGGATCTTCTGAAGGAACCATTCAACGCTGGGTACTTACAAGTCATACTGTTTAAAAATGTATTTCAATTTTGAAAAATGATATGGGAATCACAACCAAAAAACAAACACCAAACGATCTAAAACCATCAAGAAAAGATTTCAACAACGGATGTGAAGAGAGAGAGCTTTGATACTAATAACAAATTGGGGTCTTTTTGAACAAATAGATTCTTTGGTAAATGTTTGTTCTGGAATAGAAGCACCTGATGAGTTAAAAGATAATTTATTGAATGCACAATCCATTGGAAGCCGTTGGAATGCACAATCCATTGGGAAGCCGAGTTCCAAAGGTTCTTTAGAGAACGCATTCAATCTTCAACAGTTTCTTTTTACGCTTCAATCAAAATGTGTTGTCTGCAAACATTTAACAATTTAAATTTAACAAAAATTTATTGCCTTAAAGAGAAATCATTCACTATATCAGCCGAACGAAGTATATTTGGAAGATTGCTAGTTATTGCAAGAGGTAGAGAAGGTCTAACTTTGAAACAAATACTATGTTATTCTTTGAGTCCCATGGGCGTTACCTAATGGTAGCCTCGTCAAAACAAGCAAGGTGAAGCTTCTTTGAAAGTTAATTTGCTACTGTTACTATAGGTTTTGATAAATCATCTTATTCAATTATCAGTTTGACTTGAAATAGTTGCCGAAAGCCGAAATCATTTGTTTGTTAAGAACATATTAGTCGTTCTAAAATAATTAATAAATACAACCTAAACACTACATTTTAGTATTTAGGTAACATTTTCAGTTTAGTAAGTTTATTAAATTAAACTTTTAGGAATAATAGAAGCTTCGGTGAATTGAGAACACTTTGAGGAATTTGTTTTACAGGTTCCTCTAAGTGCTGCACATGTTTTCGATGGAATGGCAATTCTGCAACAGCTTGCTAACATTAAACTCAAAACTTTTGAAGATATTTCAAAATTTATTTTAAATCTAATTTTGAAAGGATCCACAATATATTTTATGACAGACCAATACCAACCTGGCTCGATAAAATTACTCGAACGTGCTCGAAGAAGTCAATCAGGATCTCTAAGCTTTAAGATTCAGCGTAGAGAACAAGCAAGACCTAAAAAATGGCAAAAATATTTGCAAGATGCTACCAACAAGACCAAGCTTATTTCATTCCTTCAAAAAGATTGGTCGCATACGGAAAGATTTGCATCACAGCTTACCAGATATGTGCTCTTAATAAACTTGCAGTCACGATTTTATAAACTGACATGCGAGGTTGGCAGTCAGGTTAGCTAATAAACTATTACTTTGTTTTATTTATTTACTTGGTATAAGTTATTTCTGTTTTTGTAGCGTATCTTATAAAATTATATTATACATAAAGGTTTCAAGCGAGGAAGTTGTATCGCAGCACACAAGTCAAGAAGAGGCTGATACAAAAGTATTCTTGTGCTCCAAACACGCTGCATCTATTGGTTTCGAAACTGTTTGCATTCACACGGTTGACACAGATATTGCTATTTACGCTTGGTACTTCCAAAACCAACTTGAAATACACTTATTTGGGGATATTTGCGTTTCTGCTAAAAGGCGGACTCTTGATATAAATCTTATTGCCTTACAGTTAGGTACTGATTGTTACAAAGCTCTTCCTGCTCTTCATGCATTTAGTGGGAACGATTATACAAGTGCATTTTACGGGATTGGCAAGTCAAAATTCTTTAAACTAATGAGACAGTCTGAAGAGTACAAGTCAATTTTTTTCAAGTTTGGGGACTCTTTTACCTTTGATGTAACCCATTTTGACCAAATAGAAAAGTTTATATGCCATTCATATGGATTGAGATGCAGTGATATAAACTGTTGATAACTTAAATTTATTTCCAAGAAAGATGCTCCGGAACCACAAAAGCTTCCACCTACTAGGGATGCTCTAATGTGTCATTGCAAGAGAGTTTCGTATGTAACAGCAATTGTCAAACGATCACTAGAGGGAAATCCCGATATTCCAAAACCCAATGAATATGGATGGCGAGAAATTGGCGATCAACCTCAGGTTGAATGGATGCTCATTCCACCTGGTCCAGAAGATGTTTTGCAGTTAATTTCCTGTGTGTGTAAAAAGTCAAAATGTGAAAAACTGGTTTGTCTTTGTTGATTGCACGGATTGACTTGTACGGATTTGTGCAACTGTACTTCTTGTGAAAACACAAATGATTGGGACGACAATTTAACAGAATATTATTCGACTGATTCCGATGCAAGTTCAGGATTTTCTGAAACTGATTGAATATCTATCTATGATATATATAAATATACATATATATATATATATATATATATATATATATATATATATATATATATATATATATATATATATATATATATATATATATATATATATATATATATATATATATATATATATATATATATATATATATATATATATATATATATATATATATATATATATATATATATATATGTATATATATACGCACACACACACACGCAAAAAAATTCTAGACTATATATTGTAACATTTCTCAAGTTTAGGGTTTTTTTGATTATCAAATATAACAAAATGATCAATTGCAATTAAACTTAATGTATATAATTAGTAGTTTTAATATAGTTTATTACTACATTTAGCATTAATTTACTTTTATGAGAACCATGAATAAATTTTTATCATATTGGTAAATTTATTGATGAAAAAAAAATTCAGTGACTGTTTTTCCTGTAAAATGGATAATAAATGATATTTGTGGATGGCGATGCTCCTATAAGACCCACTGCATTAACCAAGCCATTAAATAATGTGAAGATTCGTAAGGTAATTGGATTGATTATGATTTAAGTTTTTTGTATAACGCTGGTTAGTTATTTTATATATATTTTTATAAATATATATTTTGTCTATAGCAAATAATTTTTCTTATTTGTTTGTTATTTTTATACTTTTTTAATTTGAATATTCTTTTTTCTTATTGTAACTGAATTCCAAAATGTTCAGAAACATTTTTCTAGTTAGTCAATGCAAATAGGTCAAAATTTATCAAGTTAAAATGATGGAAGTACTTCTTTTGAAAGCAATGAGTTTGACAACTGATGGGACGGAGACCCATCCACTTCTATGGTATTGTATTTTATTGACTAGAAAGTTTTTATTTTTATTTTTATGATGAATAGTTTATTTAAAAAAATGCTTTATAAGGTGACAATTTCTTATTTTATTTTTAGCACTTTAATTCTAAAAAATGCGCTTTGATTGAAGAAAAATGAAAATAAATTAATGCTGCCTATTGAGATGATAGCAACTTTGATGCGTGATGATCCGTTGCAAACTAAATCAGTTTTCGAATGAACTAAAACCCACATAGCTCTCCCTAAATTAGTATTACAGTTGCATCTAATGCCAAAATTGAAGCATATTTATATATATATATATATATATATATATATATATATATATATATATATATATATATATATATATATATATATATATATATATATATATATATATATATATATGTATGTATGCATACCTATTAGTGATTATACTAACCAGTGCATTGAAGTACTACTAACCAGCACATTAAAGTGTTCTTTTGCTTACATCAGCAAATATTAGATTCTTGCTGATGTGAGCAAAAGAACACTACAATGCACTGGTTAGTAGTATTCTTACAATTTATACTTAGAGTTATTTTTATGATGCTCAGTTTTTTTTATTCTAACTTTTTTTTAAATATTGTATTTAAAAAACATTTTTATTTAAAGTTTTTACAGCAGTTGAAAAAGAGCTGCTTATTTTTGGAGGAAAACTTGAAAAAAGTTGAATTCTAATAACGCACTAGTTAGTTAACTTATTGGAATGCTGAACAAAAACAGTGAATCGATTCTACTTGATGAATTTTTTAGGATTCCAGTTAATGATGAGGAAAATTTGATCAAATTCAGTAAAGATATTGATTCAGATAAGAAAGCTATGAATGTATTGGTAAGTGTGAGCGATATATGCATATATATATATATATATATATATATATATATATATATATATATATATATATATATATATATATATATATATATATATATATATATATATATATACATATATATATATATATATATATATATATATATATATATATATATATATATATATATATATATATATATTTTTTTTTTTAAATAAAATATTTTTATTTAGTATTTAAAGTATAAAATTTGTATTTTACAATCAATAAAATTAAATAAACCTAAAATTGTTTAGTTCTGCTACTTTTCTATTAAATTTGAAAGCAAAGGTGACTCGAAAATAAAAAAAGGTTGTTTGGAGTATAATTCCAATGGTGATTGATACCAATATAGAGAAGACAATTGATTGGTTAGGAGCAAACAATGAGCTTGCTTTGAAAGCAATGCCATTAATATTATTGGGTATGAAGAAATTTTATTCTATATATAACATTTTTATATAAGTATATTAGGGTGATTCAAAAAGCAGCTTTTTAAATAGTCAGCTGCTCATCTCTAAATGTGTTATATACAATAAAATAACACAAAATTTTGATACTAGTACTCCAAAGATTCAATATTTAATAAAGTTTTCAAAAATAGTAATCATTTTTTATAAAAATTATCATTTCAATAAAAACTATGGTTTTTTGACTAAAAATAAAGGTCAATATTTAATTTCTTAATACAGGGTGACCACAAAGTATCCGCACACGAGACGGTTTCATCTTGTGAAAATATAAGCATAAAAGCACTTATGTATTTTCTTATTTTGTTGTTGTTTTTGGTTAATATTATGTCATAAACTTTATATACTTTACTTTATATACTTTGTAAACTATGTTCAATTGGTTTTTTTAGAATGGTGCGCGTTTCTCCTTTGTGCGGCAACTTTTCCTGATTTTATCAACTTTTCTCAATGGCCGCCATCGAGCCCCGATCTTAACCCGATGGATTTCTCAGTCTGGAGCATCCTAGAAGGAAAGGCATGCCAAAAGCCGCATAAAAATATTGAAAGTTTAAAAAAATCACTACTGAAAGCTTGGGATTCTCTGGACCCTGCCTACTTGCTCGCCACCGTCGAAGCATTCCCGAGACGCCTACAGGCCTGTTATTTTGCTGATGGAGGAAAATTCGAATTCAATCTTTGAATCATAATTGTTATAGTTCAATAAATGTTTTAAAATAAAATTTGTGTTCCAAATACTTTCTACATGCTTTTTATTAAGCTCTTTATCTGTGTGGATACTTTGTGGTCACCCTGTATTAAGTATTTTTTAGTTTTTTTATATTTATATAAAATTGCTTTTTTTTTAATGTTTATTTAGTTGTTGCATCTTTTTAGTATCAGGTTGACATAATTTAAAAAAAACTTCATTTTCGATATTATGAACTCGTCTTATGTTTAAGGGTCTAATGAAAAATATTCTTTTAAATTTTATATCTAGTTTTATTTTATTATATATAATAGGGTTATTATATTATATATTTTTATATATATAGGGTTATATATAGGGTTATTATATTATATATTATATTATATATATATTATTATATTATATTATATATATATTATATTATATTATAGGGTTATAATATATTAAAAAAAATTGTTTTTTAGTTACCCTAACGTTTATATATGTCTGTGTGTAAAGCGCATTTTTGTTTTACATTTTAGTTTAATTATTTACTATTGTATATATAAATATAACTTATATATGCAATGTTTCACACATAGTTTAACTTTGTGTTACTTAGATGCTGTGAAATTAAAAGCTTTAGCCTCAGTAGCATCAGGAGAAGAGTTTGAACATTAAATGAAAAGATATGTTTAGCTTTCCGGGGATCGAAATGGCGGGCGAAAAGCTCAAGAAGAATGTTTTTTGCATAAATAACAATATGAACTATTAATAACATTTTTTTATTTATAAATTCATAATTTTTTAACACATTTTTGGTTGGCAATAAATTTCGAAAATACTTATTTATTTTTGTCGATATATGTTTGGAATAAATTTCTAAAAGTACTTGTTTGTTTAAATTATGTGGTATAATACATTTGTACAGAAACGGTTAATAATAACGTACTAGTGTATGAGTTAGTTAAAAGAAACGCTTTAGTGCTGACACGCGATCACAAAAAAAAGTTGGAAAATGATCGCGGATCAGTACTGGTAACAGGTAGTGGGCCAGTGCTGGCAAGAAATCACGGGCCAGTGCTGGCGAACGATTGCTGGTCAGTGCTGAGAAAAGTTTGCAGGCCAGTGCTGGCAAACGATTGCGGGCCAATGCTGGCTCATTTGGCCGTTTCGATGCAGGCCGGTGATCGACGGCCGTCATTGCGCCGTAGTCGCATGCAAAACTGGGCTGCTAGCGGTAGGCTGTCTGGGTATTATTATATTAAAACAATTATTTTTTATATTATAATAAATTTTTGATTTTATTATTATGTTATACTTGTAATTTGTACCAAGAGGCTATAGCGTTTTCTTCCAAGTAGAAGATAAATGCACAACTTTTTTAAAATTTTTAACTGGTCTGCAATGAACGCTTGAAACAAAAAGTTGTTCCACGTTAACTATTTACACTCCCACTGTTAACATTTGTCTCAATCAGATGAAGAGACAATTTAAGTTGCTGCAATATATTGTAAGACATTTTCGGTTTTAATTCCCAATATATTTATCATATTCTTCTGATAAAAAACTCTTTAGATTTGTTACAGTGTTGGTTGAAAAGTAAAAAAGACAACCTGACAAACCTTATAAGCCAAGTTTTAACATTTTTTTTTTCTTCTGACAACCTTATAAGCCAAGTTTTGACATTTTTTGCGTGTGCCAAAAAATACATTACAAAAGCAGAAACAAGCAACAGTGTGAAGGGACACCATAGTGGAGCTCAATTTAAGTCCAACTTTCCAGATTTACTCACTGTGTTCGTAATTTTTTTAAACTCTGCTCAACTCCATGGGCACTAATGAACGAAACTTTTTGAAGCTTAAATTAATAAAAACATATATATGTTTTTATACAACGTTCTTATATCATACCAAATCACAAATATATTTGTGATTTGGTATGATAAAAGAACGTTCAAGTATTATAAACATTGAAAAAGAGCGCTTTTAAGAGCTTGATAGAAGTACATCAGCTAAAGATTTTGCTGACCAAAACGCCAGAAAACAAAAATTTTGACTTTAAATAACTAATTTATTAATTGCATAATTCTAATTATATATATCCCTTCATAGTTCTAGATATTTCATTAACAGTAGTTTTTACTTGGTTGCGTGAAATACATTAGAAATTTTTTAAGCTTGTCATAAAATAGCCACAGGACAGTGAGGGATCCCTACCAAAAATCTTGTTGGGGCCCCTCACCACCAACGACCTTGCCACGCTAAAGATAAGTGAAAAGTTTAAAAAATTAAAAGACAAAAAAAAAGGTGATAAACAGAAACTATGATTGGATACCCAGACAGCAAGTATATACTGGTCCGTTAATGGCTAGCCTATGTCAGCAAATTCATCATAGGACCGGCACAGTTCCATTCGTGGATTGCCAGTAATGGCAAGCCGTAACAAGGCCTTGCCGAACCTTTATAATATTGACTGAACAGGTTAGCCGCGATAGTACAAATAGCGGGTCATTATTGGTATGCCGTAGCCGAAGAATAGACATTGAGCCAATATCGGCCGACCAGTGCCGAACCACTTTAGTGGAATTTGAAAAAACTTTAGTTTTTGCATCCATCTTGTTTTTAACGTTTCACACAAATACACAATGCAGAAAATAGAATTAGCCTCACCGTGTACAGATCCAATATTTTGTAAATTTGTAAGCAAATTTGTGCGGTGCATATTTTGTATCCACACACATAAAATTATTGTTACAAACAACAACTTTTTAGATTATAATATAGCATAATTAAATTGCGGTACATTTGATAAAACCATAAAATGTATAATACTTGATATTTGCGGTAACAAATAGAACTAGCCTCATCAATAATTATTTTCAGTTTACTTGTATATTTTGATCTCGTGATACGCATTTGTTACTTAATTGTTTATTATTAGTTTTTTATTATTATTTGTAAGTTAAACAAAGACTATGAAATTAGTTCTCATAAAGTTTTTAATATTTGGTTTTTGATAACTGAATTTGAAACGGGACGTTTATAGCGTTTACCGAATGAAGAAATAGCTGTAGCCAAAGCATACAAAGATACAGGCTTATCTAATCGGGAAATTGAAAAGAAATTAAAAGATCTTCAATAGTAGTTAATAATTACTTTAAGATGAGCGTTAATTATGGAGCTTATAAGGGTAGTGGTGGCAAACTTATAATTAATAATTGTACTAAACGAGTTATTGTACCTCGTGCTGCTGCTCGGCACATGACTGCATCTCAAATTCGTGCTGATTGGAAAATTTTTATAAATTATAAACTTTGGGTCTTCCGTTATAAAAGATTGGTAATCCCTTGTTTATACAAATTATCAAATGCATTATTTTGTTATGCTAGACTCTATTAGAATTAGTTTGCTTTCAATGTGGAACTGGATTAGGTCTAAAGGTAAAGTAAGGAGGATTGGGACGTTCACGTTTTACGACTCTGCACTGTACATAAATTTATGATAAAAATATTATAATAAATATTTAATATTATCTAGGAGTTAGTCTGTTGACGGGCACGTTGGTTAATACAGTTATCCCAAACTACCTTAATGCTAACGTTATCAATGGGAAAACAATATATATATATATATATATATATATATATATATATATATATATATATATATATATATATATATATATATATATATATATATAAATATATATATATATATATATATATATATATATATATATATATATATATATATATATATATATGTATATATATATATATATATATATATATATATGTATATATATATATATATATATGTATATATATATATATGTATATCATAACTTTCAGATTAATTACATATGTATTTTTTAAGTTTGCAATTATTAATCGCTATATAACAACTTAAAAATATAAACTTGTTTTATTTAAGAAGATGTTGAAGATCTTATCGAAAATTTCAACAGTTACGATTTTTTTATCCTAGTAAGAATTTTGGAAAGCATCGAAAAATACTCTGCTCCATCAAAGTTTTAATGTTTCTCTTTGTTCTTTTAAATTCCATAACTGGAACGACTTTTTTATTTTTGACATAATATCGACTTGCAGTTCTTCGATAAGTCGAGTGAATTTAATTTTTTTTACCTTCTATCACGCACTGGCAGAAGTTTAAACCAACAGCATGTAGTAATCTTTTTTACTCCTATTCACTTTTTGTTTAGAGCCTTTGTAGTTTTAAATGGTTATATGTATTTAAAAAGTGTTTGTAAGTTAAAAGTTGAATTAAGTTTTTTTTTTTAAACATTATACTTTTAAACACTTTTTTTTGAAGTTGTAAACTACTACTAATACTATTTTAAAATTATTAATTTTTTTAATATTTTTTTATTTTACATATGAAAAGGGGAGCAGGGGGTAAATTAATTATTGACGTAATTTTATGGATGATGGGGGGGGGGGGGGTCACTGAAAGTTTGACGTTGTTAACAAGGGGGAGGAGGAGATAAAAACTGCCAAAAATTATTGACGTAATTAATGGACAGCCCCTAATAGTTTTTTTTTGGAAGATTTCGCGGAGGTGTACTTGATTCACGTGTCAATAAAACGATGAATTATTTTAGCCGTTTTTAATTGAAATCAACTAAGATATGCCACCCTACCCTAACCCCTTGAATCAAGTACACCTGCGCCGATAATTCATTGCCTTAAAATATGAACTGCAATAACTCAAAGTTTGATGCTACGCCGGAGAGTTTTGAAGTTATTGACATATCTTCTTTTTCTTTAAATTCAGTTTTTCATGATTGTGTCAATAGCTCTGATGAAATTTGGAAAACCAATAATGAACAATTAATTAGTTCAGAATCAATTTTATCAATAGACACAAGTCAAATGTTATAAATGTTCTAGTAATTGATATGTCTAGTTGGGCACAAAATTAACAACTAGGCACAAAAATACGCATGCAGCTTTGGGTGATTTATTAATTATATAGCGCAAATCATTTCCTGGCTTACCAAAAAGTCCCAAATCTATTCTAAAAACTAAACAATTAAAGGTTGAAGTTTGTGAAAATTCCTATTCTTACTTAAGCATAAAAAATGGATTTTTATCTAAAAGGACAGAGTGGTTTACAGATAAGACTAACAATTCAAGTCAATTTTGATGGCTTCTTTTTAAAAGTTCAAGCATGTAGATATGGCCGATTCTTGGTTTAGTGGAAAAATTTGATGGAGCATTGCAATGTAATAAAAAACAATTTGTTATTGCACTGTACTGTAACAATTGCAAACCTAAAAACATTACAGCTTTCTTATCTGACTTTGTTTTGGAAGTTAATGAACAGCCAAAAAAAATGGTATTACAATTAACAATCAACATTATTCATTTAGAATTTCTGCAATTATTTGTGACACCCCAGCAAGAGCATTTGTAAAATGTACTAAAGGTCATAAACATATAATGGCTGCTATAAATCTGAGCAGCGTGGTGTATATTTTGCATCATTTGCTAATGTGTCAGATTGTAAGCATCAGATTTGTGTGAGCCCCTAGCTCAAACCTCTATTGGTTTGATATCACAAGTTCCAGGTGATTATATGCATTTGTCATGTCTGGGTATTATGCGCAAATTTGTGTATTTGTTAATTGAGGGTTCTTAAAAAAAAGTCTTGGTCCACGTGCAGTATTAGATTTATCAGAAAAGTTGCTTCATTTAAAAACAAATATATGTTCAGAATTTGCTTGAAAGCCAAAAGCATTTCCTGATTTTGAACGCTGGGAAGCTTCAGAGTTCCGACAACTTCAGTTGTCTACTAGTATGGTTTGCTTTCGAGATACATTACCTGATGCTTTGTTCAACAATTTTATGCTTTTTTGTGATGGAATGACTTTTGTGATGACTGATTGTGATGGAATGACTATTCTTCTTAGTTATTCATTACGTCACAAATATATTGATTATGCACATAGTTTGCTTGTACTTTATGTGGAACACTTTTTAAGTCTATTTGGACCTGAAGTTGTAACTTATAACATGCATGGACTTGTACATTTAGCACAAGATCTCAACAATATGGTCCTCTAGACAATGTTTCAGTTTTTCCTTTTAAAAATTATTTATCAAATCTTAAGAAACTTGTAAGAAAACCACACTTTCCTTTGCAACAAGTTTGTATGAAGGCTATCAGAACAACATCTTACAGAGTCAATCAATAGTCAAACTAATAACACACTTTTTCAGTTAAAAAAAGAACATTTTGATGGACCTTTGTGCAATAGTGAAAATATAAATGTGCAGGCTCAACACGAAGAGCTATATGCAAACCCAATTTGTATTGAAGTTTCGCAAGGTGACAATTGTTTTAAAATAAAAACTGACTCTATAGTTCAACTTAAAAATATTTTTAAAAAATGTTGTGGTCAAATTTATCTGATGTGTAGAAATTTTGATTGTCTTGAGAATTTTCTTAACTACCCATGCAATTCAGACATCCTTGATATTTTTATGGTATCTGCTTTAGCTAAGCATCTTTCATATGTTTTATTATCAGAAATAAAACAAAAATGTGTTTTACTCACTTACAAAGCTTGCTTTGTTGCTATACCTTTGCTACACAATTTTAGTTGAATAAGTTTATATTTAGCCTAATACTGCACATGCTTTGACTATCCTCGACTTGAAGACATATGTTCAACTTTTTTTTTGTTAACAGATTGTAATAAATTTGCTTTTTTAAGCTTAGTATTTTAATAGCAATATTTGAAGAGTTGATTATCAAAATCCGGCGTAAACAATTTTGATTTTATGTGCCATTCTGAATATTATTTTATTTAAAATATAATTGAAGCTGAAAAAGAATTTTATTTTTTTATATTATTTCTTATTAATATCTTTTAAAAATTGTTAATTTGTTTAGTTACTACTAATTATACATACATATATATATATATATATATATATATATATATATATATATATATATATAAAATTCAAATTTAAGATAGGTTCAAAATTTTCAAATTTAATTTCTTTGAAGATCACGGAGTATAAAGATGGCAATAATTGTTAAAATTATATTGGCAAGGATTCTGCAATTTTTTTTAAACATTGGTTAATCCGTAAAAGTCAGATACCATCAAAAAGCAGTTAGATAAGCTAACACGACAGACAAAAGTGTAAAGATAGTGAAATAAAATGTATGAATAAAATAACCAATGACAAATTTTATCGCCAGGCAAATTTAAGCCACCACGATTAATCTCTCTGACATATTCTCCGAATTGGTCGAAACAAAATGATATATCTTTAACTGGAGGATCTTTTCTACTGACATAGCCAGCAATATAAACAAAACAAATTTTAGTTTCTTTAGATAAATCACTTTCAATAACTGGAAGACTATGAAAAACATTAAACAAAGTATCATCTTGCATTACATAATTACATTTGTCACATAAATGGCTCGAGGAAGATTCTAAATTGTTAACAATGATACCAATATTCAAGCAAAGTTTTATTTTTTTAATGTCAGCTTTTTACAATATTTGCTGAACATTTATAAAATAGGTACCACCTAATCCTTGTCGAAGTTTTCTAAATGCTTTCTCAATTAGACCACTAGTAAAATGTCCGTGGCAAACATATTTATGACTTGTAGTAAGTAAATGTTTTACTAGTTCAACCATTCCACAACACATATGAGAAAAAGCATCTTTAGTTGAATGTTTAATTCTTTGACCTTGTTTATCAGGTGCCATTTTTTCGACCATTTCAGCCAAATTTCATTCGCTTCATTTGATGAAAAACTTCACGATATTTATCTCTAGTACAGGTATCCTTATAAATTACTTTAACATTAACAATTTTGAAAAATTTGATAAAAATTGATAAAAAAACTGTTGTATCATCATTTTCCATTGATGGATGAGTTTTTAAAGCAGCTAAAGTCTCATCACAAAATACTCTTAAACAAGTTGACACATTTTGACGTTCAATTGGTTTAGGAAAAATTGCAGTTTCATTAAGTTTATAATCGAATCTTTTTCAAATTGAAAAAGCTTTTTATGATCTGACCATTTTGCAGTTCTTGAAATACCTTCATAAGTAAAACAGAGTTCTTGGCATTTTTCTGTGAGTCAATTATTGCGAATAGATTTTATTAAATGAACAAAGTCATACAGAAGAAAAATGTTATCATTAGTGCACCAATTATAATGAAGGTTAAACATTCCAAAAAACTTTTTATTTACTTTGTTATTGTCGCAAATAATAGCAACAACAGAACCACCACCATTTTTTATTGTTTCAATTGTTTGCATTGTTTGATCATATTGAAAACTAGCACCTAAACCTGGCAAAGCCTGAAACAAAAACTGTTTTTCACCAAACAATAAACAAATCATTAAACCCAAAACTGTTTTTGCCAATTCATTTGGGGAGTTTACAGATTTACCAAAAATGTTACCTCCTTGATATGTTAACTGTGGCTTAACATAAATTTCATCAATTAGTAAAGTTATCTGTCTTTAAGAAATACAACATTTATCAAAATAAAACTTTAAAAAAATCATCTTAAAGATTGCAATGATCTAGTTGTTAATCTTGGCGGCGCATGTGGAGTCGGAATTTGACTTGGATTTACACAAGAAAATACAGAGAGTGGATGTTTTGATCTTAACTTTCCATAAACTAAAACTTTTTCATAATCTTTAGGCCATTGATTTTCGCAAATAAAAGTATTTGGGCTATCTGGAATATTCTCCAAAGGTGTAGCACTTATCCATCTATTTCATTCATCTACATTTTTTTATTTGGAAGGCAATGTAACATCGTGGTTACCTCTGCATCCAGTGACACAACACTTAAAAACCATATTATAACAATCTAACTATTTAGCTCTAAAAATAAAGCAAATTTAATATACATATAAGTGAAATTTATCACATAATTAGAGATGTTCGGACTGATTGACGTTTTTCTGTTCGCCCGTATTCGTACGGTCCGAACCACCGAACCGGTCGAACACGAGCAACAATAATTTTGTCAAACAACCCGGACAACTTGGACACCCCAAATACCGGACAGAAAAACTAATGTCGAACCGAACACCGATCGATCACCGAACAGTCATTGAACTAAAAATTTCGAACGCGGTCGGACGTCGAACATGCAAAAAAATGAAAAATAAAAAATGACACAAGAGTCGGACAAATTTTTGTTGTTGTTGTAATTCTTCATATTTATTGGTATTTCATATTTACAGGTTCGTAGTAATTTCTAGTACAGATTTAAGTGAAGTATATACCGGTAGTAAATTAAAAAAAAAGTTGAGTAAGTTTTCAATAAGTTTTCTTAGTGTTTGTCCTTGGCATTGAAATGGGAATTTTGCAGTTCCTTGTCCATTCGAAGTAGCATCAAGGCTTCAATTGTTTCTGGTGCAAGATTGGCTCTCCTGTCATTGGTAACCAGCTTTGCAATGGAATTCATTCGTTCACTTGGGGCTGAGGTAGCAGGAATGGCAAGAACAAAGCTAGATACAATGAACAATACTGGAAATGTCCCTTTATTTTTTCCCCACCACTTTAGTACTTCATTCTCCAAATTTTTAAAATCTTGAACATTTGGTGCCACAACTTCAGTTCTACTATATTGTTCAATTTCATTATTCTCAACAGGGGCTGTTGAGTCAATAAAGGAAGAAAGTGAAGGCAAAATGTGGTTAGAAAAAGGCTTGGTAGAGGAGTGCTGAGGTGGAGAATTGGTCGATGATGAGTTTGTCTTTTCAAAATTACAATATTGTATAAGACGTCGCAGGTTTTCCTTTGTTTCTATAAGCTTGGCAGAAGCATTTTGTCCGAACACTTTGAAAGACTTGCAAAAAGGAATAAGAAACAAACCAATGCAATGAATATGATTTATTTTGAATTTATCAGACAAAATGTCAGTTGCAAAACTTGACAAGTACGTAATAATATCTTTTTGGTTTTCATAGTCCTGTGTGAAGACCTGAGAATCATATTGAGTTTCAAAGTCAGAATCATTAACCCAACGCAAGAAGTTTTCAACTGGAAGAGTGTTTGCCAAGTCAGTGTCATCATCAATTACATAAGACTCAGGATTGTCTGATTCAGGAGTAATGTTCAAAGGAATCTGTGCAAAAGATGAGGATAAAGACTTAAAGTAATCTTGCATACTAAAATTTAACAAAATTGGCATATAAATTGTTGGATAGGTTGACCCTTCCAAATCATTAATTGCAGCTTTGAAAACTTTTAAAAATTTAACAAAAACCTCCAACTGATTTTGCCTCAATTGCTACCATTTTATTAGTTCCTTGTAAATGAATCAACAATTCATCATACATTAGAAGGACTCCTTTAAAGAGTGCCAGATGTGAATTCCAACGTGTAGCTACATATTTTTTTAGTCCGGCTTAATTTTGCATTCACATTTCCACTCTTCACGAATGTGACAACTTAATAACAATTGTGAAGAAGATCATGCAAAGATAAGCAGTGAATTTTCAGTTCAGATGATTTAAAAAGTTTTGTCAAAACATTGTTCAAGATGTGGCTGCGACATGAAATTCTTGTCGATTGCAAGATTTCTGGACGAATATCTATATCTTCTATTGCTACTACAAAGCCACTATCTTTGAAAGCATTCAAAATATTAGAACCTTGATCAGTAGTGAAAGTTATTCGTCTCAGTCCGCCAGCAGTATAGGCATCTACCTTTTTAAAATTGTCAATGAGATATCGAGAGACGACAGTGGCAGTTTTTGAAATAGGAGGTAACACAGAAAAAGCCATTGCCGCCTCCTGTACTTGATTATTTTCAATCCAATACAGCGTCATCGATAGATATGAGTTTCTGTGAAAATCATTAGTCCAAATGTCAGTAGTTATGCCTACACCACTTCTTTCTAGTTTCGCTTTGAGTATTCGGCTGATTGTGATTCTAGACTTTGAAACACTAGTTTTCATGGCTTCAGCAACTTTGTGTTTGGAAGGAAGAATGTCTTTAGCAGTAATATGTCCCTGATAAGTAGCACCAAGATGAATAGCAGTGTTTATGACAGATTCAAATCTTTCCACATAAATTGTTACAAATGGACGAAGATTAGTACTAAATAACGCAAGGCAACTATTCAACATCGCATTCTTGTGGTTTTTATGAACTTGCACAGATGTTTTGAAGGTAGAATTTTCCTTTTTTATTACTGGCAAAATAGACTGTGAAGGATCTTGAGCTGTTGGGGCATGTGTTTTTAAATGTCTGATCAAAGTAGTAGTGCTACTTAGCTTTTGGTGAACAGCTTTTTTACAAATGTTACAAACTGCAATATTTTTGACAGGTTTGGCGGTATGTAATTTGAAGAGCAAAGAAAAATTCATCCAAACTTCTGACTTGCCTAAACCAGTAGTTTTCGTTTTCAAAAAAACAGAACCACCGGAAATTTGTTAATTTAAAATTGCATTAAGTTCAATGACTTCATCTGAAGTCTCATAGATATCTTTTATAACATGCGCCATTTTGTATTTTTGTGTAATAAGTTCTCGAAAATGTGTAACTAATATTCACCAATATCCTGTAGTCCAAGGAGAATTAAACTTTTAAAAGTCCTGAAATAATTTAAAGCTGTGGTGAATAATCGAAAATAAAACCACAAACAAAAAATAATTCCCATGAAAAAAATCATGAAAAACACACCTGGAGAATTACTCAACTTTTCTGCGGTCACATACAAAGCTATGATGCGTATATAGAACAATAGACCATTAAAAGTTTACAACAAGATAACAATAGAATCAAAATAAACAAAATATTTAACGTTTATATGTGCGCACATTTCATGCTCTTTAAATATCTGTTCACAAGCAACAAGAGTACAACCGTAGCATAGTTTCGCATACATCGTGATTTTTAATAAAAAAACTAAAACTAGGATAAAACAAAGGTTTAAACGATATCAACTATAAACTATAAACTAAAATATACAGTAACCATAACTTAGAATCTCCAGAAAAAATGAATATTTTTACTATAACAATTAACTATTAATTGTAACGCATTTATTTTCCGGTAAACGTCAACTAAATAATCATCCCCAGAAACGTCAAAACACAATAATCAAAACAACGTACAGAACACTTAAAGGACACTTACTGTACACAGAACTGGACACTGAATCATATTCCCCTCTGAAATTTACATCTCAATACTGGACACCTGTCCGAATATGGTAATTTACCTTGCACTCTCCAGCACTTATGTAAAATATCTCTTCTCTTCCCTCAGAACTACAACGGCCTGATGTGTTCCAAATAAGTGGTGGAACTTTAATAGCTTCCACTGCGAAACAATAGCAAAAGTCTTGAAATAATTTAAAGCTGTGGTGAATAATTTGGATTAAAATGGAATAAATTCAAGAGAGATAATAATGCTGAACAAGTCGTACAACCGAAAAGTCGAACACTTTCGGAAAAGTCAATCAATTGTAATCGATTTGGTCCAGAAATGCCGGCCCGGTCGGACGCCGAACATGGCGGCCATAAAAAAGTCGGACAATGGCGGACATCGGACAAAATATTCTTCAATCAGAACCGAACATTTCGATCACGGACACCGTTGAAAATTTTTCAATTCAAACCAATCAATCATCTTGTAAAATTTTTTTGATTCGGTTGCACATCGGACACAATTTGGCCCATGTCCGACCATCTCTACACATAATGAATTAAAAGAACACGTTCTTTCTCTGGAATGCGCCATATTCCAATGTATATTTAAAAAAACTCGCCTACAGTTTTTTTAAGAGCCGTAAGTTTACTAGGCCTGCCACATGATGTATATATTAGGGGGGGGGGGGGGGGTCCAAAATTCTATATTTTTTGTTTAACCAATTATTCATTATTAGTTTTTTTAAGAAAAGTTTGAAAAACAATTCAGTTTTTTCTATTTTTTTGTGGTTGGCCTTCTACTTCTATTTAAACATTTTTAAAGATACAAAAAAAAAAAAAAAAACCGATAAAAGAAAAATCTTTGCAGCGGTATTTTGCGTATAAAGTTACGCAGCTTTATGTTAAAATTTATGCAATTTAAATTTTGATTTGATAAATTTGAATTAAAATGAATAATAGTTGCGTTTTAAAAAAAATGTAATAAAACTTTTTTTGTTTAAACGTAAAATTTATATATACTTAAAAAATTGCTTTTGTTTTACTTTGCTAGAGAATACTTTGCTTCTATTATTGTTAACTAAATTTAGATATCAATTAAAATGAAAAAAATTGTAACAAGTCGTAATAATAAAATAGTTTTAAATCAAAATAAACAAACTCCTTAAGAAAGACTCCCTCTAGTTGATAAATTTTATCATACAAAGTTGCCTTTACTCAGAGATGTTCTTTCACTTGTCTTTATCGAAGTCAACAATAAATTATCTTTTGAAAAGCGAAGAGTTGCAAAGTTAGTAGAAACTCATTGGGCAGAGCGTAATATCTACACAATATCATACCAGGCCATTTTAAAACGTCTGCAAAGTGAAATCAATGAATATTGCTACTTAAAAGGTGTTGACAAAAACAAGCAAGGTGATTAAGTAGATGTATTTCTATGAACGAACCCTTTAAAAAATTTTTTGACATTTTCTGCTTCAATCCACAACGTCGTGAAAAGCTAGAGAAGTTTTACTGTATTTCAATGAATGCTGAAGACTACTCGTATCTAGAAAACGTGCACGGTAACAGTAATTTTACATGTCAAAATGTTGATAAAACTTTCCATCAAAAAGTTATTAATGACAAAGAAAAAATGGAGAAAAGGATAAGAAATGAAAAAGCAGTTTATCAGACAATGTACGTTGACAATGATGATAGCGAGTTTAGTGAATTTGAAGACGAAGATGAATTTCTTGATAAAGAATTAACATAAAATAAATATCAGTTCTTTGAAAAAGACACTGAACCAATTTAAAAAAAGAGAGTTATATGTGTTGATGTAAGTGAACCAAAACTGCCATACATGACGAGATCAAAATCAAAACTAATATTTGAAGATAGTTCTCACAATACTTATGTTCCACCTAATGTGCGACAATCAAAAAACTTAGTCTTAAGTGATATCTACCATGCATGTGCAGAGTTAGATGGAGAAGGATTCTCGATGAGGGAAATGCAAATTGCACTGAAAATAATCGGCAATCGAATTTTTTAAACAAAATGGAAAATTCCAGATGAAATTGACCGTATATCTAAGTACGATAAAAATGATTGTGAAGCTGTTGAGAGCACATTTATTGATTCTAACACGCTCCCAACACGCAGTGCCATACGTAAAAAACTAAAACAGATGTATGCGAATATTCTTGGCTTGATTGTAGACAGAGTCGTTCAAGCTAAAAATAGAGGCGATATAATAACTCACGCAACTGACTCTACCACTAGAAAGCATGTTGGGACTTTTGCACCATCTGGTTTGCATATTAACCAAGAATTCTATTTAACTTTGCCTACATTAGCAATTGCTTCAGAAACTACAACAAATATTGCAGATGGAATAAAAACAACATTCGAAATGTTACAGGAAGCCTCAAAATACACCTTAGAAGAACTATACCAGAAGGTAGATGTTCATATGACTGACAGTACTGTTCATAATATAAGAATATCTAAAATCACAGCTGATATACTCGATAGAGAAATTCCTGCCGGTCAACTGTTTTGCGCTTCACATACAGCTTTAGGTTTTGACAGAGCTATTGAGAAAGTTCTAAACTAAATTGAAAATGAAATGAATATGGATAACTTTTTAAAGGCTTTCTGTTAGATATATCTATTAACAGAAGTACGGAAACGTTATCCTTAACCTTTCTATCATGGGTACTAAACTTGTTTGGTCCGAGTTTTATTTAAAAACCATGGAATTATCATAAAGAATTTAAAACTTTTATGCAGCGTAAAAACAAAGATATTTTTCTTTTTGAATTTAAAGATGTTCGATTTAAATGTCTTTTGAAATGTTTTTCTACAGTTTGCATTCACTGGGATGACTTTAAGGAGTTTTTAGACCAACATGAATATATAACAAATAAACTTGCTTGTTTAGTCCGAGATTCTATGAATTTTGATTACATTATAGTTACTTTAGTTGTGGTAGCAGCTTTTGGAATGCAAGTCATTTCACCATTTTTCTGTAAAACTAAAGGTAAAGCCACGCATTCAAAACTGCAAATATTCTTTAGCAAGATGTATGCAAACTTATCTAATGATGTCATAAATGAACAATTCTTTGAATTTAATGAGCCATGTGTTCATGGAGTATTAAAGAGACTTTTTGAAAATCTCATTAAAGAAGATTATGGCTTAGAAGTTGTTGATGTAGTTTGAAAACACGCATCAAAGAACTTTGATGATTGCATTATTCTTGCCAATATAGTTCGGCAAAGTTTAGCTATAGTTCTTTAACACCAAAGAAGAAAGCATTATGGGATTGGAGAAAGAAACAATGATCAATTACCTGATGAGTATTATGTTTTTAATCAAGTCGTTGGAGTCGATAAAACAGTTACAAATAACATTGAACTTGAGCGTCAGTGTGGAGTTCCACACTGACGCTCAAGTTCAATATTATTTGTAACTGTTTTATCGACTTATCGACATAGCAATCGACTATGAGTTCCACACTGACAAAAACCGTCACTTTCAACAGCTTCACGTGGTAATGTTCTTAAATATTCAAACCATTTAAGAAATGAAGATTCAAATAATTTAGAACTATTTCGGAATATGGGTCCTATTGTTAGAAAAATTGAAAGTATAGAATACAGTTGGAACCAGCGACAGATTCAACTGAGACAAAGTGGCTTAACTAAAAAAGAACAACAAGCTTTACATCAGGTGTCCATGAGAAATTCTATTTTAACTTGTTTAAAAATTAGATAAGGTAATTGGTTTACGCTACCCTGTGGGAAATCGGCTAGCGATATTCGTAACGATTAAGACAGCAATTTGGCAACGAGGATCGCTAGCTTAAATAGCTAGCGGATTCGCTAGCTAAATTAGCTAACGAATAGCTAGCGACAAGTTGTCAGGGTTAGGGATAAGGTTAGGGTTTGCGATTTGGCCAGCGATTTGGCTACGAAGATTGCTAGCTAAATAAGCTAGTGAAAAGCTAGCGACAAGTCGTTACGATAAAGATAGCGATTTGGCCGCGGAGATCGCTAGCTTGATAAGCAATTTGGTTTAAATCAAGACTGTTTAAATCACTTGTTAAAGAAGAATTTCTCTTTCTTGTTGCAAAATATCGATCTTTAGATTTTTTCAAGTGTTTCCCAATTAAGGTAGTCATACTGGATTCAGTGGCAGTTGGAAATAAGCAGTAAGCTGCATCAAAAATCAAATTTTCGACTGGTCCTATAAACCTTCGCTTTTTATTTGCACCAGTTCGATTGATGCTGTAACACAGCTTGTCTGTTATGTAAGTTTTTGAAGCATTTTTTAAAATATCTTTTACATTTTTCCCACCAAATTGCTTCATCTTTCTGCAAATGATACCTTTATTATTAGAGTTGACTTTTTTTTTCTTCTAGTGAATCAAACTCTTCAACTGAATTTGCTGGTAAATAATCTATATTTAAATTTTCGCTATTACCATGGCTAGTGTCTAAAAGTGAACACATGGTACGCATTTCTGTTTCCATCCCTCAAACTTTTCTTTACATGGCATTCACTATAAATTGAATGGCTATTGTATTGCATTGGGTTCAACATATGCTTCCAGAATAAAGTTATTTATTTGGTCTATCCCGTTTTTTTGAGATGGTAAAGAAAAGGAAGATGAATGCAATAGAGGCTGAATTTGTGAAACAGACTGTAACTCTGATGGAAACACTGTCTGTGTAACTTGCAAGTCATCTACTTGATCCATTGAGACAGAAACAGACAAAAAGTTCTAAAAAAAGATTAACAATGATTATAATGCTCTTTAATGATTTAAAAACTCTATCACAATACTCTAATTATTTTATACTGATTTTTTTGATTTTTTTAAAATGGTAACTAAAAAGACGACAAATAAACCATTCAAATGAAACCAAAAAAAAATTCTTATTTTCACAAATGGGATAAAAAATTGTTAAAAATGTCTACTAAATTAGAATCGGGTAACTTTGGTGGCTTGCACGATGGCCATGATGGTAAAAACGGTTCTTCAAAAAAGCTTTTTCGTTTTCTCTTTCTGTTTTGTAGATTTATAGGAGTTCTCTTGTTGTTTTTTTGATGTATTAAAATCAATTTCTACTTCTGATTTTGCAGTATCATTTTCAATCATAGTTTTATATGTGCAATAAACATATACAAAAACCTATAATGATAAGAAAGCACACCAGAAATAAAAACAAATACAGATCATAAAAATTAAAATACCTAAATTAAATACTCAACCCATTTTCTGCAATACTTAGTGTATTGAATACAATATAAACAATTTATTAAGTTGGTTTAAAAACACTCACATTCAAAGGTAAAATGCTCTGCATTTTGCTTTGACCCACACGATCAATAAGTCTAAGGAGTCCATTTTTGGGAGTAAAATTTTTTTTTACTACAAATTTTTTAATTTTTTGAATAAGTGATTTTGTATTAATTTCAGCGTATATATATATATATATATATATATATATATATATATATATATATATATATATATATATATATATATATATACAGGCTGTGTCAAAAAAGTTTTCATCCACCTGTCCTGTTCATTTTTCAGACGCGATAACTTTTTATTGAATAAAGATAAAAGCAAAATTTCAACTAAATGATATCATTTAACCATTCTAGAAGAATTGTAAAAAACAATTTTACAAAATAAAGAATAGAAAATTAAATATCGCATTTTAAACTACACAATGCCTGTTTTTTGCGCTAAAAAAGTTTTCATCCACCCTGCACTCCAACCTCAATTTGTTATGTAATTAGGTATGCTACATGAAATTTTTTTATTGATTAAATTTTAGGTTGTTATATATTATTAGAAAGAGCTTCTATTGAATATTTTAAAAGTGAAAAAATTATTAAAATTGAACAATTTTAATAATTTTTTTACTTTTAAAATATACACAAAAAGTTGGTAGGTATATGGATTTGTTGATAAAACTGTGGTCAAATTAAGGTTTTTTTTAACTAAAATTATTATAACTTTGTCAACTCATATATATATATATATATATATATATATATATATATATATATATATATATATATATATATATATATATATATATATATATATATGCCTAAAACTTAGTTTCAATAGATAGATATAAGAATAGCCTACACATTAACACTGTCCTACACCCTCAGGGTGTATCTGGTAGGCTAGAGGGGCCACTCAACCTTCACCTTCACTGTCATAATATCAATAATTCATCTTTAAAAAAGTATTTTTTTTTGTAATTGCTAGTTTTTATATGCAAGTAGTTGTTTTTATTTCCTTCTAGAACAAATAGAGAGGTTGATTTTTGAGTTAGGGTGTATGTGGGTTTGGGGTAAGCACCGTATTATTGAAAACACCCTATTAAGGTGAAGACCCCTCAAAAATCATTAAAAAATCAAAAAAAATATTTTGTGTAATTCTGACACGAAATTTATCGCTGAACTCGAATTTGAACCGTTTCTTCAAGTAAGATTTAGTTCTTGAGATATAGATCTCTATTCCTTCGACTGGGTAAATTTGATCTGCCTAGCAACACGCATAGCAACAGATTTTTAATCAGAATTGCAAGCTTTTTTTTTTTTTTTTTGTTATTTAATAAACTTTTTAACAATGGGTAAATCATGTAGAGTCAAACAAAGTACTCAAAGTAAAAAATCCAGAAAATTTCATTTAAATAGATACACAAAAACTTTGCCAATCGATTCAACTCTATCAGTTGCTCCAGTTATTAGTTATGAAAATGACTATATATCTTGTAAAACTTCTTTAAATTTATCGATATCCTCAATAAAAATTGAGAAAATTGAGACAACTCAGCATAATAAAAATAAAACTGTTGGTTGTTGAACTGTTGGTATTGAAATTTTGTCTGGTGTAATTAATCAACTATGTTGTAAAAAATGTTTGCAATCAGAGTTCAATCTTTCAGAATGTTTCCTCAAAAAAAAAGGACTCAACTCAATGTTTAATATTTGCTGCTCTAACTGCAATGAAAAAACTGAATTTTATACTTCAAAGAAATATTCTGTGAAAAATTTTTGAATGTAAATAACAGAATAGTTTATTCAATGCATCATGTGGTCAAGTTATTTCAGGATTAGAAAAGTTTAAATCTTTAATGAACATTCCTAAACCTATGATTAAAAATGATTGCAACAAAATAAATAAATCTGTCTCTGATTGTGCTAAATTGTCGCAAAAGAAACAATAATTGATGCTGTTAAAGAAATTTGTCAATCTTCAAATATTGTTGACACTGCATTATCAAACGATGGTAACTGACAACATAGTAGGTTTTCTTCATTAAATAGAGTTATTACAGCAATATCAATGGCCACAGGTAAAATTCTTGATTACGAGTCAATGAGTTGGTCATGCAAAGCACGTAGTCTAAAATTAAAACTTAAAGAAAATAGTCCTTTTGCATTTGAAGCTTGAAAGTTATCACATGTTTGTAAATAAAATTATCGTGGCTCTGCTTCTGGCATGGAAGTAATTGGTACACAAAGAATATTTGGTCGTTCTATTTCACCAAAGTAAACTAAGGTATGTTAACTATTATGGTGATGGCGATTGTAAAAGCTTACTCTTTATTCCTGGTATATATACTCTTCAAGGCTGTTCAACCATAAACAAAAAGCGTTTAACTTTCATAGAGTATTAAAATCAACTAACATCTAAAAAGCGAAAACAAGTTATTCGTGGATGCAAAAAAAAAAAAAGATGACTCAGAGAATGACCAAGAAGGTTATCTATATGATTCCGGTTCTTGTTCTTATAAATAACAGATTTTAAATTGAGTATTTGACTTTTTATTTGGTAAAATTGTTAATGTAATATTTAAATGCTTTTTTTATCAAATTATCAATTTCTAACCTCCCAGCCATCCTATCTCATTAACCGTATGTCAGATTTGCATGAAATTTTCACCAAATGTTTATTGCATCTAGTTTTACAATTGGAACTAAAATTTTTACAATACTGTAAGGATTTTATGATTTATTGAAGATTTAGTTCACAAGAATGCATTTTTTTAAATACGCCATTTTGAAAACTCAGCATAGCTTAAATACTTTGTTTTTTAGAACAATTTTAGTTCAGTTTGTAGATTACTGTGTTGTTAATCATATGCCAAAAAGTCATATTCAATATGCTTTCGGTTACTGAGATAGAATGGCCGGGGTGGCCTAAACATTTTTGGGTGTCTGCCATTTTACTTCGTAAACATGGCAACTAATAAATTTATTTTGGATTATTTAAAATCCTGTTATATACTTGTTTCTCAGAATATACTTGGTTTTTTGTTGAAAAGATTTTTTCAATAAATAATTTTTTGAGGGGTCTTATACCTTAATAATTTTACACTAATAGTAATATTATTACTACTAATAATAGTATTACTATTAGTTTTACTGTTTCCATTCAAATATCAATAAATAAATTTCAAAATGAAATTATTAAAATTCTTACAATTTAACTTTTCATTCATTTTATCTAAATAAAGCAACATTATAAACTTATTAATTATGACAGTAATAATATAAACAAGCAATAATAAAAACCTTTTTAAGTTAAAAGGGTTTATTTTATTGTTATTTAATATTAATTTATTGTTATTGTTATTAAAATATAAAAATGTGATTATCAATAATAATAAAATTTAACCTGCAAAGAATTTTATCTCGTACTCCCCCCTCCTCCCCGCAAATGATTAAAAAAAAAAGGAAATTAGGTACCAAAATTGTGCACCTAAATAGGGTATCACCGCCTCTGAATCTGGCAACGAAATTTGGCAGGAACATAAAAAATGTGCTAACACGAGTGTCGGAAAAATTGAGAGTTTGTCAGGCTTTATTTTCAATAATTCCTTGATGCAGAAAGTACCGTTTTGCCAAAACTTTTGAATATCAACATATCTACTTATAAAGTTTATTATTTTATTCAGAAAACAAATATTATTAAAGTTTATTCATTCAAGTTTTTAAAAAATATCTATGTTGGTATGAAATTCCGAAAAATAAATCAACAAAAGCCTGTTCAAGATTATAGAAAAAAGAAAATTAGCTATCAAAATTCTGCGCCCAAATAGGATATCACTGCCTCTGAATTTGGCAATAAAATTTGGCAGGAACATAAAAAATGAGCATACTCAAGTGTCTCAAAAAGATTGTCAGGTTTTATCTTCAATATTTGCTCGATAGAGAAAGTAAATAACAGTTTTGAATATCAATAAATCCACTTATAAAATTCGTCATAGTAATCAGAAGACACATATTATTTAAGTTATAAAATTCTAAAAAATTAAGTCAACAAAATTTGATACAACCTCTATCTCTAAAATCAATCTTCAAAATGCGTTGCACAAAATTTTAGTAAATTTATGGGTTCCGTAAAACGCGATTTTCGCATACCTAATGTAATCAGTATTAAAGTAACGTTTTATAAATATAAATTAGATTTAGTAAGATTTTTGTATTATTTTTTCTTTATATGAATCTTTTATATTTTTAATTTTTGTTAGAATAATTATTAAAAATGAGAGTTGCAGAGGCAATTCGATCACTTATTGTTAGACTACAGAAGGAGGGAAAATCACAGCGAAATATAGGAGAAATAGTAAAGAAACCACGTTCTGACTATCATGTAGCTAGCTACAAAGCTACGATATGTAACTAGCGATAAATCGTTATTAAATCGATAGCTTAAAAGCTGCAATATGCAGCAATCGAATAGTTATAGATTTATCGCTATCTAGTAGCCAGCTACACAAATACGATATGTAGCTAGCGTCTTTATCGTAATAAAATCGCTGTCTAAAAAACTGCGATATGTAGCAAGTCGCTAGCTATATATCGCAGTTTTTTAGATATAATAAAGACATTACGAAAGAATACCTTCTGTGCCAAATGTCACTAAAATTTTTTAATTGGTCGTGCTTGAGGCACATTTGGGGGATTGGATTCTTTGTCAACGTAATAGACATATTGGTCCATCCAATTTAAAGAATCTTTAGAATAATGAGAACTTGCTAAATCTGGCCAAAATAAATAGTTAAAGTCTCCATGATACTTGTGAATAAATGGAAGAAGTCGTTTTTCTAAACATTCATTAATATAGATTGATGAATTGATCGCTACAGCCTTGGAAGTGCGAAATAATGGCTCGGACATACTACGGTCAGATATGGCTATCCACATTAATAGTTTTTTGGAAATTTCTCTTTTCCTATAAAACGAACACTTTCTGGGCATGCCTTTTTGTTGTTTGTGTAGTATCCAGAATTTCCAGACATGTTTTCCACTGCAATTCAAAAGTATTTTTCGTCATCAGTGACTAGAAGCGATTTTGTGTTTTAGAGTTGGTTAACTAGTTTCCTGCTTCTTTTCTTTGCCTTTATATATTGTATTTTGGAGTCTTTTCACGTTTTCTATATTTAATGTTCATTTTTTTTAACTGACGACCAATTGTCGATTGATTTACACCGAATTTAATACCTATTTTTCTCTGACTGACCCCTTTTCAATTGTTGACAAGTCTCGTTAATTCAGATTTTTTTTCTCTAGTTCAAAATGTCGGACGACCAGGGTGCTTTCTATCAGAAAACAATTGAACAGTTTCAAGTCTTTTTAGGTTATCATTGTACTTCGAGCAAATCCTTCCTTTTCAAAATGATTTACGATTTTTTTTTTTTTTTGATATTTGGTTTATTTACAAAAAAAATTTTTAGTCGCTTTCGAAAAGATTCTCGTTCAGCTGCATTTAACCTCATTTTAAATAATTTTTTAAGTCTATTTCTCATTTCACTAATTTTATTTTTTCTTCAAAACAAGTTTTTAATCTTTAAAATTGTATACTAATAATGGAATCGTTTGAAAATTTTATACATCAGGAAAATAAAATAGAAGTAATATTTCATATACTGTGCTTTTTTTTTTTATCAATGGTGTTGTAATGTTTTTTATTTAATTTAGAAAAAGTTCTAGAATGGCTTTTCATGAGTTTTTTATTGTTGCTTTAAAAATGAAGAAGGTGCTGTTGAAATTTTGCCAGAAACATATTAATTGATAATGAACTTTGTTCTTGGCAACCATATACCTCACAAGCTAGAGTAAATAAGGCTATCAAAGAATGTAAAGTACCTGAAGAAAATTTGCCAAAACAGTTATTAAAAAAAATAGGTAAGTCACTTATGTACATAATGTGCTTAAGATATAACCTGCATTTTTTTTTTTTTTTTTTTTTTCTATTTATTTCGTCATTTTACACATTTTACAATGTTATCTATAAATTTAAACAAATATATATAATTACAAGCTGACTGGGGCAAGTAGAAGTCAAAATGACTTATCATCAAGCCCCTTTGTGAAATACAAAAAAAAAAAAATACAATTAAATTTTACATTTTCCAATATTACATAAAAGAGTGAAATTATTAAGTTTAAAATAAAAAAAAATTGGTTAGAAATTTTAGAAGGTTAAAGAAGAACTTAAAGTTAAAAAAAGAACTTAAAGTTAAAAAAAGAAGAAATTTAAGATAAAGTTAAAATATGAAATGACAAATAAAAAATTACAAATCTGTACATATTCGTATACATATTAAAGACAATAAACAAAAAAAAAAAAAAAAATTTAATTCGCTTCACATGCATATACATATTCAATACAATATTAAAATTAAATAAAGTACATAAAAAATTAAAAATACAAAACTATTTCGATTTTTTTTTCAAAAAAATGAGAGAATGTACGTAATGTTTAAATTTAGTAAGTGTTTTTTTATAGTTCTTTTAAATGTAGCAATAGATTTTATTTTTTTCATATTTTCGTCAAGAACCGAATTCCACAAGCGTGGTCCCCGGCATATAGTCGAGAAGTCAGATTTTTTGAGTGATGTTAGTGGGATGTAGTAATTACTCATTGAATGTCTTGTTTCATATTTATGATTAATTCGAGTGAAACTTTTAAAAAAATATTTTGGAATCATTTCATTTTGAAGTTTAAACATAAATAACAAGTTATGGTATATATTTAGTTTGTATACATTAAGAGCATTTATTTCCTTGAGTAACGGCTTGGCACTTTTGTATCTACTTGCGCCCAAAACTAATCTACTTGCTTGCTTTTGTTTTGTATAAATAATTTTTAGGAAAGATAAATGATTGTTTGCCCAGGCAATATTACAATAGTTAATATGACTATGTATAAATGAATAAATTTTTTAAACATAAATTATTTAAAAGATGTTTTGTCTTGTACATAATCCCCAGGGTCTTTGAAACTTTGTTCTCGACTAGCTTTATTTGGCTTTTCCAATTTAAATTCTCATCGAAAATTATTCCTAGTATTTTCATTGAAAAAACTCTTTTTATTTTAATATTGTTAATTGTTAGTTCAGGTAATTTGAGTGGAAGGTTCTCGGATTTAGATGACTTAGCAAACAAAATATATTTCGTTTTTTCAATATTTAATGAAAGTTTATTTGCTTCAAACCACTCATTAAGATATATTAATTCTGTGTTTACAATATAAAAAATATTTTTTAAATTTGAGTCAGAAAAGAAAACATTTGTGTCATCAGCAAAAATAATATAATTAAGTATTTTTGAAGACAAATAAATATCATTAATATAAATTAAAAACAGCAGGGGTCCAAGTATTGATCCTTGGGGAACTCCGCAATTTATTGATTCAAATGGGGAACATGTTAAGTCATATGGTACTCCTTGTTTCCGATTTTCTAAATAACATTGCAGCCACTTTAAATTGGAGTGAACTACTCCATAATTGTGTAGTTTATAAATTAGAATCTTGTGGTTGACAGTATCAAATGCTTTTGATAGATCTAGAAAAATTCCGAGTGTGTAACTGTCGTTATCAAAACCATTTAAAATTTGGTTGGCAAGATCAATTAGTGCATGTTCCGTGGAATGGTTGTTGCGAAATCCAAACTGTTTATGATAAAGAATGTTGTTTTTTTCAAGATAATTGTACAGTCTGTTGTGCATAATACGCTCTAGTATTTTGGAAAAACAAGAAAGTATGGAAATTGGTCTGTAGTTAGATTTTATTGAGTCATCACCGTCTTTGTATATCGGAATTATTTTTGCTAATTTTAGTTGGTCAGGAAAAATGCCGTTTTTCAGGGAAAGATTAAAAATTTTAAAAAGAGGTTTCTCTATAATATCTGAGACCGCTTTTACAACATCAGGGTTAACTTCATCCAGACCCGCACTTTTATTTATTTTCAGCATTCTAATTGCTAGTCGAAGTTCATCAATTAAAAGCTCCGACTCCTCCATGAAGGAATCAGATTTTTTCAAAAAAAATTTGAATGATTTTTTTTCCTCAGGAGTTGCACCGGCAAGCTCTTTTCATATATTTATAAAAAAGCTGTTAAATGTTTCAGCAATTTCTTTATTAACAAAAGCATCTCCTCTATTATCATCTCTTTGCAATCTTTTTGGAAGATTATCACTTTTCACCATACCCACTCCTGTTATTTCTTTAATTACATTCCATGTTTTCCTTGCATTTCCAAATGTTTTATTAAGTAACGAAGAGTAGTAATTTTTTTTGGATTGCTTTTTTAATTTTTCAAAAGAATTTTTAAATTTTTTGTATTTGATTTCATTTTTGTAGTTCTTTTTTTTTAAAAATTTTTGGTAAAGTTTTTGTTTCCTTTTTGACGACTTGATGAGTCCTCTCGTCATCCACGGACTTAACAAATTTTAAGAATTAACAATTTTTTTTATTTTTGGAAAGGCCTTTTCGTATTGTCTTGTAAACATGCGAATAAAAAAATTGTAGCCATCATTAACGTCATTGGAATCAGTTAAAAGTTCCCAGTTTACTTCATGTAAGAGATTGATTCATTATTTATTTTCCTTACGTATACCGTTTTTGTTTTTATTTTATTCTCAAGGGTTGCAGAATTTATTATCAGAAAAACTGGAAAGTGATCAGTTAAATCTGTTTTAATAATACCACTTTGGATTTTAGTCCTTGTGTAATTATTAGTAATTATATTATCGATAGTAGATGCAGTTGTTTTAGTCACACGTGTTGGCTTATCATGGGAATCATGTGAAAAACGCTGTATTGCAAAAGTGTATTTATAAAATTCACGACTTGGTTAATAGCTTTATTATTCAATAAATTTAAATTAAAATCAACTAATAAGTACACATTTTTTTTAATAAGCTTTGGTAGCAAATAGTTTAAGTGGTTTTCAAATTGATTGTAATTACCGTTTGGCGGTCTATATATTGCAGTTATAAATGTATTTTTATTTCTTTTATTAATTATTTCAATAGTTAATGACTCACAATTAGCGTCATTTACTTTGAGGTTTTCAACATGTTTAAAAACCAATGAGTTTTGGACGAAAATAGATACGCCCTCCCCCCCATTGCAGTTTTCTCTCGGTTGATGAATAGGTTTATACCCTGATAATTGAAAGTTAGAATTTATCGCGTCTCGATGACACCAAGTTTCTGTCAGATAGATAATACTAAACTTGTTACTTATATTATTTAAGGTGGTAGTATAGTAATTAGCAGAAAAAAAAAAAAAAAATCACCTTTTTCAAATAAAAAAAAATTCTACAATGTGTAATATAACATCAATAAGCAAAAAAAAAAAAAAAAAAAAAATTATGACAAATCTTCTTCAGCATAATTATCGCTGAAGGCCCATAAATGGGGTAAACTGTGACAGAGATTTTTCAAGAACCCTTATATATTTTTTATTGAAAATTTGGCTGGTGATATATTACATGTGGCATTGCAACATAGACTAGAAGATTTTGATATGGTCAAAAAAATCAAAAAACATTTGCATTTGTGTAAAATTTTGCAATTTTGGGGGTAATTTATGAAAAAAAATGATTAAAAATTACTGAACGAGAGAAGCAATAAAAATTATCCTAGTTTATGTTGTAGATACTAATGTAGTGAGTATGTGTGCCAAATTTCAAGTAAATCTGATAATTGGTTTTTTAAAAAATCCACGTCGCAAACCCCAAATACATGATTTTGAGAAAAACGCAATTAAAAAAAAAAAGAAGAATAAAATAGTTCAAAGTTCACCACTTTTATAAGTTACACCTTCCAGTTCTTCATTTTGGTCACAAAAACCTTTTTTTATTGCTCTTAACTTTTTTCTTCTTGATTTTACTTTAGTACTACATTGTTTTTCTGCTTTAATGATTCGTTTATTGTCTTTACGTAAACAGTAATTTTGCGCATTTACACCGAATTCCATTCCAAGCTCATTAAACAATTTATTTAAGAACTGCTGCCCTTCATTAAAATTTAGTACAGCTGAGGCTACTCCTATACTTAGAGCAGTTCTTTCAATAAATATATCTTTTGGGCATCGCTTCCATATCAACTGGTTTAAAGACTCATTGGGATTCTGCGTTTTTCCATGCAAACATTTTTCAAGAAGTTTATCGGAACCAAGGTCTATAAATATTGGTTTGATGGTGTTGCAGACAGCAGCGGGAATACAAATATTTTCTTTATATGAAATTTTGCCAGTCAGTTTGTCAGACTGGAATTTGCACCAAGAATCTTTGGTACGCAAACAAAACTGATGACGCGTTTCGCCATCACAACTTTCAGAACAGTGAAAAAGTACAGCTGCAACACTCTTTTTCATTCCATATAAATTTCCAACGTTTTGCCTTATTGCCTTACCATAATAATTTTGCAATGTATTTATAACATGTTCTGTTAAGCGACCTGCTCCTCCTAACTTTTTGCCATCACATAAAGTTTCTTTATTTTGTTTTTTTAAGTTTCTTAATCTAGTACCAACACGTTTTTGAATATGCCCAATGCACTCTGCTTTTTTTATTTCAAAATCTCCATAAGGTTTTGCAGAAACGACATTAACATATGAACTGCTATCTCCATCTCCTAGAAACGTTGTATATCTCAAATTATTTTTTTTTTCAGAACGCAAAAATATTTTTATTGTACCACTTGATTCCATAGAGGAGGCTGAACCGGTATGACTGATTTTGCACTTTTTATAATGTAAGGAGTGAAAATCATTATATTCTTCATGATGTGTGTACTTTTTTAACTCCCATATAGAACACAACTTACAAGTTTTTGTTTCTATTTCGTAATCAACACACTTACCATTTTCTACAGCAACAGCTGTTACTAATCCATTGTTTGAGGTGTATCCACGTTTCTGCCATGATCCATCAAACCCACGAATAATATCTTCAGATGTTTCATTGATTGATAGTAACTCATTTGCTGCATTTGACATGCTTTTGTCAACCAAACTTTGATAGACATCCAACATTATGTGCAATGTGTCATTATAGCAGTTTTTATTCATTGGAGGGTTCATGTTCATAATTCCACAAAATGTTTCTATTGCTGAAAATCCCTTACCCATTTCACGAAATGCAATTACTGTACGAGTGTTTATGTCAAAGCGTTTTTGTCCAACACAATTAATTTTTTTATCCATTTTAGCAGATGAAAAAAAATCGTTTCCCATTCACAATCACTGCAACAAATTTTTAGTCCAATACTTAGGCCATATTTTTTTGAAGAATCAAACTGCAAATTTACTAACTTGTTACATTCTGGGCATTTAAGGACCATTATTGCTTTTTTAAGTAAACCAAAGTTCATAATAAAGTTAAAGTCTTCATTTATCTGTTGAGGTTCATTTACAACTTCTTTGTTGAACAACTTCTTGTAGGATGAGGAACATGGTATGTTTTCAACTGAAGGTATGGCTACGGTTTCATTATTTTTGCAGACATTTGTATGTCTGTTTCCATAAAACTTTCTTTTCTTATTTTGGTATACTCTTTTAGAAGATTGTTTTCTTTTCGTTCGACCCATTACACTTTTATTAAAATAAGATATTTAAAAAATTGACTGATGTATACTACACTATAGACTATTGGTGAACTTATAAAGAGCATAAAATAGCAATAAAGCGTGCTCATTCGCGTATAAATCGAGTCAATAAACAAGAAGTAACTGCTGATTAACAATTTTCATTATAAAAGTTTAGCATGAAACTGTTTTTATTGTTTATATATAACTTTGATTGCAAAAACCCGTAGCAACCTGGTAAATAAAGCGTTGCTACGGATAAAAATTGATATTGAACAATTTAAAAGCAATTTCAGAGGTATATACTGATTTTTTTATTATAAAGCAAGATAAGATTTCGACTCTACAATAGTTATATTAGCTAAAAAATGTATTTTTGAAAAAATGAATTTTTCAATTTTAATTACTATACTACCACCTTAACATCAATTTTAAATTTTCAAAGTTTTTATTTATGCTTCTGATGTTTATATGTAATAATGAAAAATAAGATGATGAAGAATTAAGAACATGTTTAACATCGTCAACATTGTAATAAGTCGTATCTACTGAAATTTCGTCAAAAAAGTTCATGTTTTTATCATCGTCATTAATTCGGTTTAGTGCGTTTTTCCTTTCTGATATGTCAAAAACATTAAAACTGTTGGCTTCCGTCATTTTAACAATAAAAACTAAGAATATTATTTAAGACATAAAAATATATAATAAATAAATATACTTTAAGCATTCTTATGTGATTTTTTAAAATCTTTAACTACTAATTTATCATAAATAACAACAGAATATTTACCGTTGTTCCTGTGGGTTCGCATTTCTTCAAAGAGATTTTTCCGTATGGGTAGGGTATCCAAGGAGTAGTCCTCATTTATAAATATTCCTGTTCCTTTTAACTTATTTGAATTCTTTAATATGCTAATTTTATCTTTATAGTTCAGGAGTTTTATCACGATTGATCTTGGTTTGCTTAGCCCAGTTTTTCCGGTTCTATGTGCCCTTTCAATAACTACGCCACTTACATTTAGATTGTTTTCAAAGATATTAAGAACTTTTTCTTCATATACATTCCAACTTTCATTTTCACTTTCTGCTATTCCTTCGAGACGCAAATTATTTCTTCTCAGTCGATCTTCCAGTTGTCGCAGCTTATTTTTTTCTTCCGCATTAAATGCTACTTTTGTAACAATTTTTTCTTCAATTTTATTAATTTTTTCTTCCTGTGTATCTTGTGTAAAAGTGATACTGTTTTCAATATCTTTTTGAGTCTGTTCTAATTTTGAGAGTCTGTCATTTATTTTTCCCATTTCAAATTTCCTAAGATTACTTTCAGCTTGCAAAGCTTTGCACGTTTCTTTAATTTCTTTAATTTCTTTCAAAAGTCCATCGATTCTGTCATTTGCAATTTTTAAATTTCCACTTATAAGTTTAAGAATGTCTTTTTGTTGTTTCTTAAACATCTCAGAGAATATTTCACGAACTAATTTCACAGATATTTCTGTAGCTTCTGTATTTGATTGCATTTCGTTTTTATCAGTATTTTTATTTTTATCCATTTTATTATTTTTATCCATTAACAAGGTAAACACCAATACGTTTTTATTTAAGAATATTTATGCGAGTATATTTATGTATACATTTTTAAATAATTCCAAAAAAAAAAAAAAAAAAAAAAAAAAAAAAAAAAAAAAAAAAAAATCATTATGCATTATTGTCAACAAAATGATACTTTATTGTATAAAAGAAATAGTGATAATTTTATACTATAGTTGTGATATTGATAGTGTTGTTATAAGAGTGTAACATAAGGATTCTATTTTAGGTTCCTACAACAAGGCACAATGTCAACTTGAATAGGATATCATAACATCTCATCTGCAGAGTGATTCAGAATTAAATTCTAAGCTACATTCAAAGTGGTATTTAATAGTAGAGAATTTATTTTAATTATTTAGAAGAAAATTTCTATTGTTTTACTGAAGTTCACCACAAATGTGTTTAGCATTAAAATTTTGCAACTCAACAAAATTTTAATGCTAAACTTTTACCCTTTATTTCTCTTTTCTAAAACAAAATAAGTAAAAAGTACGCAAAAATTTGAAAATTAAAAAATAAATTCCTAATTAATTTAAAATATTTCTGTATGTTGTCAAGTTAATATATTTTTTGTGCTAATTATCAAAAGTTTTATTTTGAAAATGTTTTATTTTATTTGTTTTGTTGTTTATTTCATTGCCTATTCCATCTAGATACAAGCAGTTGCTTCTAAATGTGGGCAAAATCTAACAGAGGAAGTTAAGAAAATGCTATTGTCGTTATTGCATAATGATGTTCTCAAAAAACTAAATTGGACAGGTCAGGGTGATAAAGATAAACAGTTGTTCCGTGATTTAAAATGCAAATTAGTTATTGATGGTAGATCTTTTTTTTTAACTTTAAATTGAAAATTTAAAAAAAGTGTTAATTTATTTAAACCTTTTTAAATATACATATACATAATAAACATATACATATATATATATATATATATATATATATATATATATATATATATATATATATATATATATATATATATATATATACATATATATATATATATATATATATATATATATATATATATATATATATATATATATATATATATATATATATATATATGTATATATACATATATATATATATATATATATATATATATATATATATAATATATATTTTAATCGATTCAGAAGATTCAACTTAAAATTTGTTATAATGTTAGATTATAAATTTAATAATATTTTATTAAAGATTATATTATATAACAATAACTTTGCATGTTCAACTATGCCGTTATGTAAGCAATAAAATGTAGTTAACATATTATGGATTAAAAATTTTAAATTTATTTTACAAAACGAGATGTTTAATCTGATGCTAAAAGTAAAAAACAATTTTATCCCAGTGAGAATGTCAACTATTACAATAATTAAAAGCATTAAATTTCCATATTGTGATTTCTTTTCGTGACTATTGTCACGAAAAGAAATTTCAATACGGAATTTCAATAACTGTAGTTATGGTTAGCCATTGTTCTACCAGTTCTTTTTTTGTAGTGGCTAATTACTGTTCTTCCATCACTAGCTAGCCACGGCTGGTCCATGAGCAGAACGGAGCTTTGCCAACAATAGCAGCCGCAGCTGGTCCAGCGCGGCGGTCTACACAGGATCAGTGTGGGACCATTATATCTTTGCTGTCTGGGTATAAAGCTCACTCAATGAAAGCAATATGTGATTAATAAAATATTTGGTGTTAAAAAATGTTTATATATTTAAAAAATTATATTTAAAAATTTTTGAAGTAAAAAGTATTTTGTAAGGGTGGCTCATGACCCTTAAACATCAAACGCACCCCTAATATTATTAAAGAAAAATAATTATTACTAAAAAAAGCAACAATTAAGTATTATTTTTTAAAAAAAGCTCCTTAATTTTGCAAAAGGGCCCCTAAGTTTGAAAATTGACCTCCTAAATTCGCTTGGCCCCCAAATGGGGGTGTTAGGGAACCTAGCCACGGCTCTTCAAGGTAATATTATTTTATAAATGTTTAATTAAAAAACATTGAGTTCAATCAATTATTTATATTCTGAAAAAATTTTTCACGAATATTTACAAATAGTATTCTCTATCTCAAGTAAGTAATAAAAATATTAATTTTTTATATGAGATTGATAAGTTTCAGATTTATAAAAAAATCAAGACTTTCATAAAATATACTTTTTAGAATATCATTTAATGAATAAGAATTGAATTAAGAATGCAATTGCGTAATAGGAAAACATGTCTATGTTGAAATCTAGAAATGACCTAATTTAAATGTAATAATATGCTTAAAAGTAGCTCTCACTTGTTCTCAAATAAAATAATTTTATGTTTAGTCAGTCTCAATTTTTTTATTTTTGAGGTGCTCTGTTATATGCGCTTTCGCTTTTATTACCTCAATAACAACAAGTAAATTTAAAAAATATTTAAAGACATTCTTTTCAATGATTTTTTCTAAAATGATTTTTTTTTTTTTTCTGTTATTTAGGTGTCTCAAGAAGACCTAACGGTCTTCATTATTTCCTTTATAAAAAAAAAAAGTCGGGATGGGAAGGGTATTTGTTTCCCCTTGTGTCGTTGGCCCTGATAATGTTTTAATTTTCAACATCCCAACGTTATTGACACTATACAACTGCTGAAAGTTTTAAAGCTCTAGCTATTTTGGAGAGCAGTAAAAATTTAGTTATAAGGTTTTACATCAAAAAAGTGGACACGTACAATGCAATTCTTCCCCGGGTCTTTGCCCCTGGAAACAATTTTAACATACACTACGTGACATAATGATAAGACACCCGAAAAACACTTATAAAACTCTACTATACATTTAATTTAAAAACTAACTTTTATAGTAAATGAGAGCAAAAGGATTATAAGACTAAAACAACATTTTAAAAAAATTTATTTTAAACCTAACTTATACATTTATTTAAAAAAAACTGTTTTTTTGTATAAGTTCGTACACGAACAGGGCTCGTGTACTGGTTGGAACACTTTGAGCCGTAATAGCCTGAGAGAAGTACGGAAGAATTAACTAGTAAGATTAAGTGTTAGTATCAGATTACTAAAATTTGGACAGATGTCCAGTAAAAAACTAAAGCTTATGTAGAAGAAGTAGGTACGCGTATTCCTTTCTATTTTACAACTGTCTAAGTAAAGTCTTTTGTATTATATAGGTTCGCGTATAATTGAATATATTGCGTTATAAAAGTCTAACCAGTTGAAATTTGTCGTTTTATTCAAGAACCGCCCTTCTTGACATCATGATCTTGGGTTAGAGAATCTAGCCAACTTGAATTTGTCGTTTTATTTAAGATTTACCCCTGGTAACCTTGCTTAAAAATTATCCTTTTTACTTTTAGTATAATGATACTGGGTTAAGAAATCTACCTAATTGAAATTTGTCGTTTCGTTAATAGTTATTCCGTTGCGATCTTGTCCGAAAGAATTAACTTTTGACAATGTGATTTTGTGTTAAAAAATCTAACCAGTAGAAATTTGTCGTTTTATTCAAGAGTCGCCCCTCTTGACATCATGATCTTGGGTTTAGAAATCTAGCCTATTGCAATTTGTCGTTTTGTTCATCATTATTCTATAGCAATCTGGCCTGAGAAATTTAACTGCTGACATTGTGATTTTGCGTTAAAGAGTCTAATCTTGGGTTGAGGAATATAGTCCACTGGAATTTGTCGTTTTTATTTAAGACTTCTTCTTGGTACCCTTGCCTAAAAATTATCGTTTTCATTTTTAACACCATGATTTTTGGGTTGAGAAATCGAACCAATCGGAATTTGTCGTTTTCTTTATCGTTATTCTATTGTGATCTAGCCCGAAAGAATTAAATTTTGTGTTAAAAAGTCTAACCAGTAGAAATTTGTCGTTTTATTCAAAAATCGCCCCTCTTGACATCATGATCTTGGGTTAGAGAATCTAGCCAACTTGAATTTGTCGTTTTATCTAAGATTTCTCCCTGGTAACCTAGCCTAAAAATTATCCTTTTTACTTTTAGTATCATGATTCTGGGTTATGAGATCTATCTAATTGGAATATGTCGTTTTGTTTATAGTTATACCGTTGCAATCTTGCCCGAAAGAATTAACTTTTGACAATGTGATTTTGTGTTAAAAAATCTAACCAGTAGAAATTTGTCGTTTTATTCAAGAGTCGCCCCTCTTGACATCATGATCTTGGGTTAAGGAATCTAGCCAACCTGAATTTCTCGTTTTGTTCATCATTATTCTATAGCGATCTGGCCTGAGATATTTAACTGCTGACATTGTGATTTTGCGTTAAAAAGTCTAATGTTGAGTTGAGGAATCTAGTCCACTGGAATTTGTCGTTTTTATTTAAGACTTCTTCTTGGTACCCTTGCCTAAAAATAATCGTTTTTATTTCTAACACCATGATCTTGGGTTGAGAACTCTAGTCAATTGGAATTTGTCGCTTTCTTTATAGTTATTCCATTGTGATCTAGCCCGAGAGAATTCAATTTTGTGTTAAAAAGTCTAACCAGTAGGAATTTGTCGTTTTATTCAAGTATCGCCCCTCTTGACATCATGATCTTGGGTTAAGAAATCTAGCTTATGGAAAATTGTCATTTCGTTCATAATTATTCTATAGCAATCTGGCCTGAGAGATTTAGCTTCTGACATTGTGGTTATGCGTTAAAAAGTCTAATCTTGGGTTAGGGAATCCAGCCCAATGGAACTTGTCGTTTTTATTTAAGACTTCTTCTCGGTACCCTTGCCTCAAAATTATCATTTTTATTTTTAACACCATGACTTTGGGTTAAGAAGTCTAGCCAATTGGAATTTTTCGTTTTCTTTATAGTTATTTCATTGTGATCTAGCCTGAAAGAATGAACTTTTGTGTTAAAAAGTCTAACCAGTAGAAATTTGTCGTTTTATTCAAGTATAGTTCTATACAATAGTATAGCTCTAAACAAAACGACAAATTCCAACTGGCTAGATTCCTTAACCTAGAATCATGGTGTTAAAAATAAAATTGATATTTTTAAGGCAAGGTTACCAACGAGAAGTCTTAAATAAAACGACAAATTTCATTGGGCTAGATTTCTTAACCCAAGATCATGATGTCAAGAGGGGCGACTCTTGAATAAAACGACAAATTTCTACTGGTTAGACTTTTTAACACAAAATTTAATTCTTTCGGGCTAGATCACAATAGAATAACGATAAAGAAAACGACAAATTCCGATTGGTTCGATTTCTCAACCCAAAAATCATGGTGTTAAAAATGAAAACGATAATTTTTAGGCAAGGGTACCAAGAAGAAGTCTTAAATAAAAACGACAAATTCCAGTGGACTATATTCCTCAACCCAAGATTAGACTCTTTAACGCAAAATCACAATGTCAGCAGTTAAATTTCTCAGGCCAGATTGCTATAGAATAATGATGAACAAAACGACAAATTGCAATAGGCTAGATTTCTAAACCCAAGATCATGATGTCAAGAGGGGCGACTCTTGAATAAAACGACAAATTTCTACTGGTTAGATTTTTTAACACAAAATCACATTGTCAAAAGTTAATTCTTTCGGACAAGATCGCAACGGAATAACTATTAACGAAACGACAAATTTCAATTAGGTAGATTTCTTAACCCAGTATCATTATACTAAAAGTAAAAAGGATAATTTTTAAGCAAGGTTACCAGGGGTAAATCTTAAATAAAACGACAAATTCAAGTTGGCTAGATTCTCTAACCCAAGATCATGATGTCAAGAAGGGTGGTTCTTGAATAAAACGACAAATTTCAACTGGTTAGACTTTTATAACGCAATATATTCAATTATACGCGAACCTATATAATACAAAAGACTTTACTTAGACAGTTGTAAAATAGAAAGGAATACGCGTACCTACTTCTTCTACATAAGCTTTAGTTTTTTACTGGACATCTGTCCAAATTTTAGTAATCTGATACTAACACTTAATCTTACTAGTTAATTCTTCCGTACTTCTCTCAGGCTATTACGGCTCAAAGTGTTCCAACCAGTACACGAGCCCTGTTCGTGTACGAACTTATACAAAAATATATTCTCGTTCCTCTTTCAGGGGAGCTGCGGTTTCACTGAGCAACGACTTCTTCCTACACTAATCCTACGGTACTAAAGCTTTCCGACCATTTGTAACCTTTTTTATCTATTTATTGATATACATTTATTATTATTACTATTATGTGTCCTGTCTTTGTTTGCACTACCTAACTTCTAGTTTTTTCCTTCCCTAATTTTTCCTAGATATTTTACTTAGACATACTACTTTAGTTAGATTACTGGTGCATACTTGTTACAGGATGCACTAGTCTAAGTTAGACAGTTTTCAACTTACCGTGGTCTTTATTACAAACACGAATAGGCGCAATCCAAATATTAATCAAATTGAGAACTGTCCAAGCAACCAATTATATGATAATAAGTTCTGGTTGGAGAATGAACAAATCCACGGAAAAATCCACGAAAAATTCCATGTAGAACTAAGGGCAACGATAATCACTAGTTGGGTTACCATAGCAACATTATAACACTTCACCAAAACTCAAAACTGATTAGATCTCGATACTTAGCAAGACATTATTTCACTCAATTATCTCCGTTTTATGCTCATATTAAATTTTCCTTTTATTCTCATTCATTCTAATCCCCCGAGGGACCTAATTATAATAAAAAACTTGTATAACAAAATCTATCTACGTCTTCGCGCCACTTCTAATAGTAGAACACGTTAGGTTTTGATCACACATTGTTTTATATATATTTATGTGCGCATTAACGTAAGAGTGTATCTACTAACATAATTTGATGGAGTCTTAACATTTTTCGTCTAATATCAACTTTTCTGTAACTGCTCTTTACGACCAACGTGTTGTTGTTTTGTCTGCACTACCTAAGTATTCGTACCCTGCGAGCCGATTGATCCAGACACAGATGGTGAGTCCAATTATTACTTTTTTATTTCTCATCCTCATGTTTATATACTATACGGATGATGGTTTTTCATTTATTATGGTTGTTTGTGAATACCAGCATACATAGGAAAGCTCTTATGTATGGACACGTATGTATATATATATATACATGTATGTATATATATATATATATATATATATATATACATGTATGTATATATATATATATATATATATATATATATATATATATATATATATATATATATATATATATATATATATATATATGTGTGTATGTGTATATTTATAGATATATGCGTATACTAATTCTAGATATGTCTGTAACATATTTAGAATCACAATACCCATACAATACACCCTAACTCATTCGCCATGCCACTAATATCGGAGGACACTGGTGTTATATAAAATTAGGGATATGGTAAGGAATTGGCTTTTCTGGTAGTGAGGTCATAACTATCGCGATAGGACTTGCATGACGTAAATCATGGGTAGTAGTATTAAAAACGATGATACGCCTTTGACGATTGGCGTTATGTTTATGATACTATTGCTGCCCGAAACGTCATCTGTGACACATGCATGGTTCTGAGGAGGGCGTCACAGGTAATACCACTACTTAATTATGATTGTACTTTTAAACACCAGAGCCCTGACTCGCACAAACCACGTCTCATTTGTGTATTTATAATAATTTTACTATTTTACGATAATTGTTCTTTCATTTAAATATATTTGTTTTGTTTATGATATTGTATGATATGCGCTTGCGTGCAAGGTTTACACTGACTTTTCTCTTTCTCTACCATCTTATGTGATTTAATGTTATTTTGATAGATATATATTCTAAAAGTTTACAAACACCGCCTAGTTGCATAGCTCAAACGGTTAGCGATATTCCTTCGCACCGACATAGTTTTCACAGTTCTGGGTTCAAGTCCCACTTCCGACCAAGACATTTTCTCTTTTTCCTCTAATTTTATATAAAACGGCATATTCCTACAGATTGGACTTCTTAACGCAAAATAACGACTTCAAAAGTTATATTTATAAGTTAGAGTTAAAGCGAGATAGCAACGTAGAGGTCTTAAATAAAACGACAAATTCCAATAGGCTAGATTTCTAAACCCAAGATTATAATGATAAGAGGGGCGGAGCTTGAATAAAACGACAAATTCCTACTGATTAGACCATTTAACGCAAAATCACAATGTCAATAGTGAAATCTTTCAGGCTAGATCACAATGGAATAACTATAAAGAAAACGACAAATTCCAATTGGCTAGATTTCTTAACCCAAAATTATGGTATTAAAAATAAAGATGATAATTTTGAGGCAAGGGTACCAAGAAGAAGTCTTTAATAAAAACGACAAATTCCATTGGGCTGGATTCCCTAACCCAAGATTAGACTTTCTAACGCATAATCACAATGTCGGAAGCTAAATCTCTCAGGCCAGATTGCAATAGAACTATTATGAACAAAATGACAAATTCCCATAGGCAAGATTTCTTAACCCAAGATCATGATGTCAAGAGGGGCGATTCTTGAACAAAACGACAAATTCCTACTGGTTAGACTTTTTAATACAAGATCACAATGTCGAAAGTAAAAAATTTTTTTTTAGGCTAGATCACAATAGTATAGCTCTAAACAAAACGACAAATTCCAACTGGCTAGATTCCTTAACCTAGAATCATGGTGTTAAAAATAAAATTGATATTTTTAAGGCAAGGTTACCAACGAGAAGTCTTAAATAAAACGACAAATTTCATTGGGCTAGATTTCTTAACCCAAGATCATGATGTCAAGAGGGGCGACTCTTGAATAAAACGACAAATTTCTACTGGTTAGACTTTTTAACACAAAAGTTCATTCTTTCAGGCTAGATCACAATGAAATAACTATAAAGAAAACGAAAAATTCCAATTGGCTAGACTTCTTAACCCAAAGTCATGGTGTTAAAAATAAAAATGATAATTTTGAGGCAAGGGTACCGAGAAGAAGTCTTAAATAAAAACGACAAGTTCCATTGGGCTGGATTCCCTAACCCAAGATTAGACTTTTTAACGCATAACCACAATGTCAGAAGCTAAATCTCTCAGGCCAGATTGCTATAGAATAATTATGAACGAAATGACAATTTTCCATAAGCTAGATTTCTTAACCCAAGATCATGATGTCAAGAGGGGCGATACTTGAATAAAACGACAAATTCCTACTGGTTAGACTTTTTAACACAAAATTGAATTCTCTCGGGCTAGATCACAATGGAATAACTATAAAGAAAGCGACAAATTCCAATTGACTAGAGTTCTCAACCCAAGATCATGGTGTTAGAAATAAAAACGATTATTTTTAGGCAAGGGTACCAAGAAGAAGTCTTAAATAAAAACGACAAATTCCAGTGGACTAGATTCCTCAACTCAACATTAGACTTTTTAACGCAAAATCACAATGTCAGCAGTTAAATATCTCAGGCCAGATCGCTATAGAATAATGATGAACAAAACGAGAAATTCAGGTTGGCTAGATTCCTTAACCCAAGATCATGATGTCAAGAGGGGCGACTCTTGAATAAAACGACAAATTTCTACTGGTTAGATTTTTTAACACAAAATCACATTGTCAAAAGTTAATTCTTTCGGGCAAGATTGCAACGGTATAACTATAAACAAAACGACATATTCCAATTAGATAGATCTCATAACCCAGAATCATGATACTAAAAGTAAAAAGGATAATTTTTAGGCTAGGTTACCAGGGAGAAATCTTAGATAAAACGACAAATTCAAGTTGGCTAGATTCTCTAACCCAAGATCATGATGTCAAGAGGGGCGATTTTTGAATAAAACGACAAATTTCTACTGGTTAGACTTTTTAACACAAAATTTAATTCTTTCGGGCTAGATCACAATAGAATAACGATAAAGAAAACGACAAATTCCGATTGGTTCGATTTCTCAACCCAAAAATCATGGTGTTAAAAATGAAAACGATAATTTTTAGGCAAGGGTACCAAGAAGAAGTCTTAAATAAAAACGACAAATTCCAGTGGACTATATTCCTCAACCCAAGATTAGACTCTTTAACGCAAAATCACAATGTCAGCAGTTAAATTTCTCAGGCCAGATTGCTATAGAATAATGATGAACAAAACGACAAATTGCAATAGGCTAGATTTCTAAACCCAAGATCATGATGTCAAGAGGGGCGACTCTTGAATAAAACGACAAATTTCTACTGGTTAGATTTTTTAACACAAAATCACATTGTCAAAAGTTAATTCTTTCGGACAAGATCGCAACGGAATAACTATTAACGAAACGACAAATTTCAATTAGGTAGATTTCTTAACCCAGTATCATTATACTAAAAGTAAAAAGGATAATTTTTAAGCAAGGTTACCAGGGGTAAATCTTAAATAAAACGACAAATTCAAGTTGGCTAGATTCTCTAACCCAAGATCATGATGTCAAGAAGGGTGGTTCTTGAATAAAACGACAAATTTCAACTGGTTAGACTTTTATAACGCAATATATTCAATTATACGCGAACCTATATAATACAAAAGACTTTACTTAGACAGTTGTAAAATAGAAAGGAATACGCGTACCTACTTCTTCTACATAAGCTTTAGTTTTTTACTGGACATCTGTCCAAATTTTAGTAATCTGATACTAACACTTAATCTTACTAGTTAATTCTTCCGTACTTCTCTCAGGCTATTACGGCTCAAAGTGTTCCAACCAGTACACGAGCCCTGTTCGTGTACGAACTTATACAAAAATATATTCTCGTTCCTCTTTCAGGGGAGCTGCGGTTTCACTGAGCAACGACTTCTTCCTACACTAATCCTACGGTACTAAAGCTTTCCGACCATTTGTAACCTTTTTTATCTATTTATTGATATACATTTATTATTATTACTATTATGTGTCCTGTCTTTGTTTGCACTACCTAACTTCTAGTTTTTTCCTTCCCTAATTTTTCCTAGATATTTTACTTAGACATACTACTTTAGTTAGATTACTGGTGCATACTTGTTACAGGATGCACTAGTCTAAGTTAGACAGTTTTCAACTTACCGTGGTCTTTATTACAAACACGAATAGGCGCAATCCAAATATTAATCAAATTGAGAACTGTCCAAGCAACCAATTATATGATAATAAGTTCTGGTTGGAGAATGAACAAATCCACGGAAAAATCCACGAAAAATTCCATGTAGAACTAAGGGCAACGATAATCACTAGTTGGGTTACCATAGCAACATTATAACACTTCACCAAAACTCAAAACTGATTAGATCTCGATACTTAGCAAGACATTATTTCACTCAATTATCTCCGTTTTATGCTCATATTAAATTTTCCTTTTATTCTCATTCATTCTAATCCCCCGAGGGACCTAATTATAATAAAAAACTTGTATAACAAAATCTATCTACGTCTTCGCGCCACTTCTAATAGTAGAACACGTTAGGTTTTGATCACACATTGTTTTATATATATTTATGTGCGCATTAACGTAAGAGTGTATCTACTAACATAATTTGATGGAGTCTTAACATTTTTCGTCTAATATCAACTTTTCTGTAACTGCTCTTTACGACCAACGTGTTGTTGTTTTGTCTGCACTACCTAAGTATTCGTACCCTGCGAGCCGATTGATCCAGACACAGATGGTGAGTCCAATTATTACTTTTTTATTTCTCATCCTCATGTTTATATACTATACGGATGATGGTTTTTCATTTATTATGGTTGTTTGTGAATACCAGCATACATAGGAAAGCTCTTATGTATGGACACGTATGTATATATATATATACATGTATGTATATATATATATATATATATATATATATATACATGTATGTATATATATATATATATATATATATATATATATATATATATATATATATATATATATATATATATATATATGTGTGTATGTGTATATTTATAGATATATGCGTATACTAATTCTAGATATGTCTGTAACATATTTAGAATCACAATACCCATACAATACACCCTAACTCATTCGCCATGCCACTAATATCGGAGGACACTGGTGTTATATAAAATTAGGGATATGGTAAGGAATTGGCTTTTCTGGTAGTGAGGTCATAACTATCGCGATAGGACTTGCATGACGTAAATCATGGGTAGTAGTATTAAAAACGATGATACGCCTTTGACGATTGGCGTTATGTTTATGATACTATTGCTGCCCGAAACGTCATCTGTGACACATGCATGGTTCTGAGGAGGGCGTCACAGGTAATACCACTACTTAATTATGATTGTACTTTTAAACACCAGAGCCCTGACTCGCACAAACCACGTCTCATTTGTGTATTTATAATAATTTTACTATTTTACGATAATTGTTCTTTCATTTAAATATATTTGTTTTGTTTATGATATTGTATGATATGCGCTTGCGTGCAAGGTTTACACTGACTTTTCTCTTTCTCTACCATCTTATGTGATTTAATGTTATTTTGATAGATATATATTCTAAAAGTTTACAAACACCGCCTAGTTGCATAGCTCAAACGGTTAGCGATATTCCTTCGCACCGACATAGTTTTCACAGTTCTGGGTTCAAGTCCCACTTCCGACCAAGACATTTTCTCTTTTTCCTCTAATTTTATATAAAACGGCATATTCCTACAGATTGGACTTCTTAACGCAAAATAACGACTTCAAAAGTTATATTTATAAGTTAGAGTTAAAGCGAGATAGCAACGTAGAGGTCTTAAATAAAACGACAAATTCCAATAGGCTAGATTTCTAAACCCAAGATTATAATGATAAGAGGGGCGGAGCTTGAATAAAACGACAAATTCCTACTGATTAGACCATTTAACGCAAAATCACAATGTCAATAGTGAAATCTTTCAGGCTAGATCACAATGGAATAACTATAAAGAAAACGACAAATTCCAATTGGCTAGATTTCTTAACCCAAAATTATGGTATTAAAAATAAAGATGATAATTTTGAGGCAAGGGTACCAAGAAGAAGTCTTTAATAAAAACGACAAATTCCATTGGGCTGGATTCCCTAACCCAAGATTAGACTTTCTAACGCATAATCACAATGTCGGAAGCTAAATCTCTCAGGCCAGATTGCAATAGAACTATTATGAACAAAATGACAAATTCCCATAGGCAAGATTTCTTAACCCAAGATCATGATGTCAAGAGGGGCGATTCTTGAACAAAACGACAAATTCCTACTGGTTAGACTTTTTAATACAAGATCACAATGTCGAAAGTAAAAAATTTTTTTTTAGGCTAGATCACAATAGTATAGCTCTAAACAAAACGACAAATTCCAACTGGCTAGATTCCTTAACCTAGAATCATGGTGTTAAAAATAAAATTGATATTTTTAAGGCAAGGTTACCAACGAGAAGTCTTAAATAAAACGACAAATTTCATTGGGCTAGATTTCTTAACCCAAGATCATGATGTCAAGAGGGGCGACTCTTGAATAAAACGACAAATTTCTACTGGTTAGACTTTTTAACACAAAAGTTCATTCTTTCAGGCTAGATCACAATGAAATAACTATAAAGAAAACGAAAAATTCCAATTGGCTAGACTTCTTAACCCAAAGTCATGGTGTTAAAAATAAAAATGATAATTTTGAGGCAAGGGTACCGAGAAGAAGTCTTAAATAAAAACGACAAGTTCCATTGGGCTGGATTCCCTAACCCAAGATTAGACTTTTTAACGCATAACCACAATGTCAGAAGCTAAATCTCTCAGGCCAGATTGCTATAGAATAATTATGAACGAAATGACAATTTTCCATAAGCTAGATTTCTTAACCCAAGATCATGATGTCAAGAGGGGCGATACTTGAATAAAACGACAAATTCCTACTGGTTAGACTTTTTAACACAAAATTGAATTCTCTCGGGCTAGATCACAATGGAATAACTATAAAGAAAGCGACAAATTCCAATTGACTAGAGTTCTCAACCCAAGATCATGGTGTTAGAAATAAAAACGATTATTTTTAGGCAAGGGTACCAAGAAGAAGTCTTAAATAAAAACGACAAATTCCAGTGGACTAGATTCCTCAACTCAACATTAGACTTTTTAACGCAAAATCACAATGTCAGCAGTTAAATATCTCAGGCCAGATCGCTATAGAATAATGATGAACAAAACGAGAAATTCAGGTTGGCTAGATTCCTTAACCCAAGATCATGATGTCAAGAGGGGCGACTCTTGAATAAAACGACAAATTTCTACTGGTTAGATTTTTTAACACAAAATCACATTGTCAAAAGTTAATTCTTTCGGGCAAGATTGCAACGGTATAACTATAAACAAAACGACATATTCCAATTAGATAGATCTCATAACCCAGAATCATGATACTAAAAGTAAAAAGGATAATTTTTAGGCTAGGTTACCAGGGAGAAATCTTAGATAAAACGACAAATTCAAGTTGGCTAGATTCTCTAACCCAAGATCATGATGTCAAGAGGGGCGATTTTTGAATAAAACGACAAATTTCTACTGGTTAGACTTTTTAACACAAAATTTAATTCTTTCGGGCTAGATCACAATAGAATAACGATAAAGAAAACGACAAATTCCGATTGGTTCGATTTCTCAACCCAAAAATCATGGTGTTAAAAATGAAAACGATAATTTTTAGGCAAGGGTACCAAGAAGAAGTCTTAAATAAAAACGACAAATTCCAGTGGACTATATTCCTCAACCCAAGATTAGACTCTTTAACGCAAAATCACAATGTCAGCAGTTAAATTTCTCAGGCCAGATTGCTATAGAATAATGATGAACAAAACGACAAATTGCAATAGGCTAGATTTCTAAACCCAAGATCATGATGTCAAGAGGGGCGACTCTTGAATAAAACGACAAATTTCTACTGGTTAGATTTTTTAACACAAAATCACATTGTCAAAAGTTAATTCTTTCGGACAAGATCGCAACGGAATAACTATTAACGAAACGACAAATTTCAATTAGGTAGATTTCTTAACCCAGTATCATTATACTAAAAGTAAAAAGGATAATTTTTAAGCAAGGTTACCAGGGGTAAATCTTAAATAAAACGACAAATTCAAGTTGGCTAGATTCTCTAACCCAAGATCATGATGTCAAGAAGGGTGGTTCTTGAATAAAACGACAAATTTCAACTGGTTAGACTTTTATAACGCAATATATTCAATTATACGCGAACCTATATAATACAAAAGACTTTACTTAGACAGTTGTAAAATAGAAAGGAATACGCGTACCTACTTCTTCTACATAAGCTTTAGTTTTTTACTGGACATCTGTCCAAATTTTAGTAATCTGATACTAACACTTAATCTTACTAGTTAATTCTTCCGTACTTCTCTCAGGCTATTACGGCTCAAAGTGTTCCAACCAGTACACGAGCCCTGTTCGTGTACGAACTTATACAAAAATTTATTTCAAACCTAACTTATACATTTATTTAAAAAAAACTGTTTTTTTAGTGCGGCAAAATTATAAGACACTTTTGGAAAAAATTCATATAAATTGTCATTTATATAAAAAGACGCCTCAATTTTAAATGATCAATAGTGGGTACTTTTACCATTTTTTTGAATCACTTTAATCATTCTAGAAGGTAAAGAATCATACAACTTTTTTATGTACGAAATGTCAATTGCATCCCATGCAGATGCGACGGATGATTTCAAGTCAGCTAGTGAACTATATTGTTTACCACTTTTAAACACTACATGTAATAGCTGTGGCCAAGCATTCTCAATAATGTTCAGGTCTAGAGATCTAGCTGGCCAATTAAATGTTTCAATTTTACTCATGTTGAAATATTCCTTTACTATCTTAGCTGTATGAACGCTAGCATTATCTTATTGAAAAACAAAATTTTCACCACCTATTACAGATACTTCATGTCTTAAAAATTAAAAGATAATCCTTAGACTTCATTTCTCCGTCAATAAAATGAAATTTTGATTTACCATGATATCCAATTGGACACTAAATCATTACACCTCCACCAGCCATTTAACGTCGTTGCTGTGTTACTGGTTCTTTACGCAAACCGTGAAAATATTAATTCCATCTATCCGACCTATCAAGACAAAATCGTTTTTTGTCAGAAAATACTACTTGTTGCCAATCTTCTTTCCTTGTTACGTGGTCTTTTGCAAAAGTTATTCCATTGTTTATGTGATTTGTAGTCAAAGGTGGTTTTCGCTGAAGTTTTTTGCGCGAAACGTGAAAAGCATTGTGAATAACTCGCTCAACTGTACGTAAATTAGCAATCATTCCTGCTTCTGCAGCAATTTGACGAGCAGTTAATGAAGAATTTGAAGCTTGTCTCAACAACTTTCGCCCATCACGGTCACTTAATGTTGATGGACGTCCGGTTTTTATACTATCGGTTTTTAAACTATCGGTTGTTTATTGCCTTTGGCTCAGCCAAAGGCAATAAACAACTGATAGTCGGAAGTAAACCAAATTACTTGATAAATATAAATATATATAAACACTGGCATAGAGACATGTTGCGAATGGAGCGTTTTCCTTTCCCTCAAAACTAACTTAAAGTTTCAGTTTCTATTTAAATTTTAGCTGCGTCAGGCCCCCATAATTTATGTTTCAGCACCTCCCCCCCCGTCCTCACTTTCTTAACCTTTCTAGGTCACTACATATATATACATATATATGTATATATATATATATATATATATATATATATATATATATATATATATTTTATATATATATATATATATATATATATATATATATACACATGTATATATACATGTATATATATATATATATATATATATATATATATATACATATATATATATATATATATATATATAAACATATATATATATATATAAATGTATATATATATATATATATATATATATATATATATATATATATATATATATATATATATATATATATATATATATATATATATATATATATATATAAAATCTTAGTATATTCAAGAGTTTGTTAACCGGAATATTTCGTACAATTCGGGAAAAATAAAATTCTTTTGAAAGGATATTGAGAACCAGGAGTTGTTTTTTTCGTACCGAATTTTACGAAAAAAAAAAACTGTCGATGTTCATTTCGCAAATGCTACTTACAAAATGTCGCCTAGCGCAAGTTGAATTATGAAATAAATCTATTTTGCTACATACGAAAGCAGCTCTTACGGAAGTTGCACTTGCGGAACGAGCTCTTTCGCTAAATGACGTTTTGAAGTCTATAAAAAAATTTTGTTGGCCAAACGGATATAATTGTAAAAATTAAAATCTTTATATACCAAAATGTTTACAATAAAGTTTAATTTTCAGTATTGCAACATATGAATATTCTAAGCTTTTATTTTTTGAAATAATGATAGAAAACCAAATTTCTTTCGAAACGAAACTTTTTCGCCCCGCAACTTGCGAAACAGTTCTTAACGGAAAAACACTTACAAAACGCGGCATATTAAAAATATTGAATTACGTTTTATGAATCAAATACGCATAGTTAACTAGGTAACTAAAATACTGAATATTATAAGTAAAATGATATTGATAAGTTTCAGTTAGTAAATTTTTATAAAAAAACCGAGACTTTCATAAAATATACTAAAAATGTCTTTCAATAAACAAGAGTTAAATAATGAACATAACTTGAACAACATAAACTTTCCCATTTTGGGGGGAAAATGAAAATTTAGAGCATGTAAGTCATTTGTTTGGGATCATGTAGACTTGCCTCAAAAAAATAATACATTTGTAATATGTCAACATTGTAAAACAAAGTATCCCGAGGAAAATAGTTAATAGAAAATTAAATGGTTCGCCGATTCCACAGGCAACATAATTTGGCATCTAAAATCTGTTCATAAAATATTTGGACCATCAAATTGTAATATCAAAAGACAAGAACTAGATGTTCTTTACGATTTAGATTTGCAAAAAAATGAAGAAATAGAAGTTGATGAAAACAGCTACATTAATAAAAGGTTTACATTACAAAGACAAGAAGTTATAACTGAGAAATTGCTCGATTTCCTTCTCAAAGCAAATATGCCGATGTGCCTTGTAAATCACCAATCATTAATTGAATTTGTTAAAAGTTTAAATCAAGATTACAAACTGCCTCAACGACAAACAATATCATATACTATGGTTCCAAAAATGGTAAGTATTTTATATATATATATATATATATATATATATATATATATATATATATATATATATATATATATATATATATATATATATAACTATGTTGTTTTAAGTATGAAAGAGTAAAGATGAATATACAAAAAGATATGAACGATTTATTATATAGTTCGCTCACACACAATATTTGGACTTCAATTTCGCAAGAAGCCTATTTAAGTGCAACTTTTCATTATGTTGATAAAAATTATCGTCTTTGTAGTCGAGTTCTGGGTTTATATCACTTGACCGAATCACATAAATCTCCATAAATCACTTCAAAAATCAATGAAATATTACAAGAATGGAATATCAAAAATAAGGTACAAAATTATAAAAAATTAACCCACAGATTGCAAATGTAGTCAAGGCTTGTAGAAACCTGCATTTTTTTCAAATATATAACAAGAGGGTATGGATTATACAAAGTTTTTTTTTTTTAATTTAGACTCTATATGCTGTAGCAGACTCTAGATTTAATATGAAAAAAGCTTTAACAGATTTAGATCCTCTATTAAAATATTTTCCATGCGTTGGTCATAAAATAAATTCATGCGCAGTTTTTAAATAAATTTTTTAAATAAATTTAATATCAGACGATATTCCAACTGTAAGGATATGTACTTTTTAAAATTATTTTTAATATTATGTTTACTGTTGTTATAAATAAATATTATAATGTTATAGGGAGAAATATTATAAATATAAAAAAAATTAATAAAGATGACGAATTACGAACAATCGAGATAACAAAAGCTGAAACTCAAAAATATGAAGAAATTAATTTACTTAAAGATAAACGTAATAGCTTGATTGCAAAGTGCAAATCATTAGTTGATTTATTTAGACATAGTGAAGGTAATTATTTTATACAAGTTTTTCAGAATTAATGTTTTTGATATTGTTGAAGCATAAATTATTGATTATATTATTTAGTCCATTATTTTTTATTATTCAATATCTCTATATGAAATAATGATAATATCAGGGCCAACGGGAGGAGGGGGGGGGAAGATGCTATAGAATTTCTGAGGAAAAAAAAAGGTGATCTAAAAAAAAAGGTGGGGGAAAGCACGTGCTTCAGTGTCGTTGGCTCAGAATATTACAAATATATATAGGTATATATGTATATATATGTATATATATATATACATATATATATATATATATATATATATATATATATATATATATATATATATATATATATATATATATATATATATACATTTTTTTTACAGAGTCACCCAATATTTTTTGATATTTCAGATATGAAACTTCACGTATTGTGCTAACTCCAAACTTAAGTACCGTAACATGGGGTTACTTTAATCCACTTTATTGCAATTTTTAGATTTAACGATCAATTTTGCTCTATTCAAAAGTTTTTTCAATTTTTTTTAATTAAAAATATTTTTAAAGATATCAACCTTTAATTCGAGCTTATTGATTTATAAAATGAATTATTAACAGATATACTTTTTAGTTTTTCAAAATGTGGCATAATGTTACCCTGGGATGGTGTTTCTTTAAGCCATGTATACTTTTTGCGCTGTTTTGTTTCATTTACTGACAAATTACTCAAATAAATACCTTCATAATGTTAAAGCAAATACTTACCTAAAATTTACATCAAGAAATACTTCTGTTTTGTTTAAATAATTGTCCTCAGATCAATTTAAAGCAAAAGAAAAATAGAAATTAAACAGAAAACTTTGAATCTTGTATTAATTTTTTTCTGTTCTATAACAGAAAATTAACTGTTTATAACAAAAAAATAACTAAATTGGTAGGTAGGTAACAACTCTATATAAATATTTAATGTTTAAAAAAGGGTACGTAGCCTAGACTTATATTTACTGTTAGATGTTGCACTAAAGATATCACGTTTAATTTTTTTTTGTTTTTGGGGCGCTTCTAGGGCATTTTTGATTTGTATAACTTTTTATTCTTCTGAGTCAGGGCAGATTCCTTTTCCTGGTGGAACATTTAGTTTCTTTTTGCGCTTTAATATTGAAGTTCCAAGATCTGCACGATTGTCGTTCAAATGACTGATAAATGCTTGTGAAACAAGGTATAGATCAGCAGATGATTGATCCTGCAGTGGCAACCGAATAATAAGAGGTTCTTTATTGCAAGGATAAATTCCACACTTAGCAAAACCTGATATTAAATTTTCACTTGAAGTGTCTTTTATTATTTCCAGTACTTTTTTTAGTAGTGATGGAAAGCATCCTTTTGGAAGTGTTGTTAATTTTTTACTTGCAGGTGATTGTTTCCATGAATTCAAAACAGTTTTCCATTTACTTTTTACCGGCCTAAAATAGACAACATCTAGAGGCTGTTTCAAATGACGTGTTAGGAGGTAAACACACAAATACTATGTTATTTACTTGACACAGTTTTAAAACATTCTGACTAATGTGTGATGATAAATTATCCCCAATGAGAACTTTTTTTCCAGTTATTTTTTTCAGTATAGGAAGCAGGTGAGCAGTAATTCACTCCTCAAATGTGACACTATCTAACCATTCATGTTTTGTGCAATTGTACCTAGTTCCATAGGGACCGTTTTCAGTCAACGTTAACCACAGACTTTTTGATTTGTAGAAAACATAAGTTAGTATTGTATATCCAGCAGCGTTGCCGCAAAACATGACTAAAATATTGGACTTTGATGAGTTCATTACTCTTTCAGGATTACAACCTCTACGACAAATAAATTTTTTTGCAGATTCTTCCAAAAGCAGATTCTTCCAAAGCAGTAAATGTTGTAGGATGTCATGGTTGTCCATTTTGTTTTAGCTTTAGTTTACTTTGGATAGTAGTTCTAGATATGTCATAATGTTTAGATGCTACTCTCTGACTCATTCTGCTTTCATTAATAGCATTAAGGCACTGTTGGAGCAGCTCTTGAGAATAATCTACATATTTTCTGGAGCCCGGTCTCCTAGAATACATTCTTGACATTTTCATAAGCGGAAATAAAAATCAATCAATATATTTTACCAACAACAAAAATACTGTTTACAGTATAAAATACAGTTTTTGTAAAATTATTACAATACTATTAATAATAAAAAATGTAAAGGAACTTTTGTAAAGAGCAATGAATATTGCCAATAGTAAGTAAAAACTAATTCAAAGCAGAAACTTAACATAATTCATAAACAGACAAACAACAACAACAAAAAAGTCATTAACATATAATATTATATATATTATTAATATATATTATATTAAATGTTAATGACTTTAACTTTATTGTATTTGTTATTATAATAATGATAATAATACATTTAATAAAGAAATAAATCATACCACCAAAATAAATAAATAAAAAGTATATTTATTTAATATAAATAAAATGATTGGAGATTTAATAAATGATATGGGGTGACTTTAAGTCCGGATTAAAGTAACCCCAATTTTACATAAAAACTAGTTTAGATGTGATTAGTTTTTTTTTCTCACAGCTAAATAAAAAATAGTTCAAAAAAAATTCTAATCTTCTTACCAAAGTGTTAATCTAGCAAACTCAGAGATTTTTTATCTCTGTAGAGTGTGCAATAATAACAAACCACATAAATGTTCTGCCAAGTGAATTTCACTAGCAAATTCAATTCATTTTTGACATCCAACTTAAAGTTAAATTATTTAGTGTGCGGCAAAAGCAATATGGTTTCATAACAGAATTAATCATATATAAATTAAAAAATAGAAAAAAACGCACCACTTTTTAAACGTTTGAACAAGAGAGGCATGAAACTCAAATTTTCTGTAAGTGGATTCAAGTAGGACCGCAAGGCATAAAGTAACCCCGTGTTACGGTATGTTCATGTCTATAACAAATGACGAGGCTTTGCAAAAAATCATGATGATGGAGGCCTGGGAACAAAAATACCCTAAAGTTTTTTAACTTTACAATTTTATACTAAATTTAAATTCATCGACGGGTTTTAAATTTCATTAAAAAAAATTGTAAATTACATAAATTATTACCATGCAAACTTTTCAATCCCCTCCCCCCCTCCCCCCCTCTTCCTCCCCTCCTTTCTCTAAAATCTGTGGTTGTAAATTTGCATGGTAAATAACTTTTGTAATTAACAAACTTATTAAATGAAATTTAAAACCTGTAGATGAATTTAAATTTAGTATAAAATAGTAAAGTTGAAAATTTTAGTACATAACTGCCCTCACCTTTGAAGAGAGGGGGGGTGGTGGTGGCAATTTTAGAGTATTTTTGTTCCCAGACCTCCATCTTCCCGATTATTTGCAAAGTCTCCTAATTTGTCATAGACATGAACATACTTAAGTTTGAAGTTAGAATTAAAATATAGGATTAACGAAAAGACTTAAAGAAAAACAAGATATATTACAACATGACGTATAGATAAAATTAGTGCAAGATGTTAAAACAAGATGGAATTAACATATGATATGCTTGATTCAATTTTTTCAAATAAAGATGCTTTATTATCTATGAAATATGAAAATGGTACTGAATGCAAATTTCAATATGTGCCTTCAGATGACAAGTTTATAATAATAAATGATTTTTGCAATTTGTTTGAATCACTAAAAGATTTGACAATAAGCTTAAGTGGTCGAAATTATCCTAGAGTTTCTTTATTATTTTCAGCTGTTTACAGTTTATTGAATAGTAAAATAACGAATATGGAGTTCTCTACAGATCTAACAGAAGCATTAAAATTTTAGTTAAAATTCTTTTAATGTTGCCTAAATTATATTTTTTATATAAATTATATTTATAAACTAAATTATATTTATAAACTGATGATATTTTTGTAGCAGCTACTTATCTTGATTTTCGATATAAAAAATTTGAATTTGTAAAAGATATAACCCAACGTCTTGGTATAATAATTCGAGCAAAAAGTTTTATTAAAAAAATATTAACACTGCAGATGCAAAAAGTTATTTTGTTATCGCAAAATGTCATTCATTTAACACCATTAATTCCATCAAACCAATTGTCAAATAATGCGAGTAATATAAATGCACCAAGACATAAAAATACTACTTTTATTTTACAATTAACGGATAAATTTTTCATAAAACTATGTACAAATCTGCTTATGGATTAAATTCATCAAATAAACTTGGAATTCGAAAAGTATGATGGTCATTTCATGATAGTTAATAAGAGAAACAAATTAGCTATAGCAGAAAACGACTGTATGGCTTTTTATCAAACAGAAGGTGACATCTATAAACTTATAACGCTAGCTTGTAAAATGATTTTGTGCTTAAGTGCAACTTCAGTTGCATCCGAAAGTTTATTTAGTGTATTAGGAATTATACAAGATGAACAAAGAAACCGGTTACATCCCATGCTTTTGAGCATGCTTAATTTTATAAAGGTTAATATTATACAGAAATATTAATTTCAACTTTTAATTAACTATTAATAATATAAACGATTTTTATACATTGATTTTAGCAACACTTTTATTATATTTGTCAAATAATTATCTTAATAACGCAATAATTATCTTAATAACGTAATAATTGTCTTATAATAATTAAAAAAAAAAAATTAAACTTTTACTAACATGTTAACATTAAATAACTAAATCTTAAATTTTAATGAAAGAGTTTTTTATTCCAAATATTGAGTTGTTTTGAATGAGTTAAAAAAAAGAGGTCATTTTCGTACTAATTTTTACTGTAAACTTGTCGTTAGTTTAACTCAAAGGCAGCTTTTATCCTGTTCCTTTCTTTATTTATATATATATATATATATATATATATATATATATATATATATATATATATATATATATATATATATATATATATATATATATATAGTATATATATATATATATATATATATATATATATATATATATATATATATATATATATATATATATATATATATATATTCATTAGGTGCCCAAAGAAGTCCTAACGGTCTTGTCACCGAGCACCGCGGAAGTGCATTTAACCAGGAAGTTTACGCCTACTTCCTTACCTTGACGCGAAAATATTTCCAGAGCTCGTTTCGAACCTGCATCTCCTGCTTATAAAGCAAGCGTTCTAACTACTGCACCACGGCCGAACAATATTCATTACTTACCCAAAGTTGTGAGAGGGCAGTTAATTAGTCCCTGAGTCAGTAGGGTAATGGAAAAAAAGAGACGGTTTTATACGAATAAAATTGCGTGATTGGGAAACAATGCTTTTGTTGAAATCAAAAAAAGACATAATTTAAGTAATCAATCCTAAAAAACTACTCCATAAAGTACGTACGCTTTAATTTTGATCCTCCCCTCCCCCGCAATTTTCAACATCCCAACGTTTATTTATTTATTTATTTCGCCGTTTAATTACTATTACAATTTACAAGGTTTATAAATAAAAAAACTGGCGGGGCAAGGAGAAGACATTTTTTTGTCTTATCACCAAGCCCGAATCGTACGTATTTACAATAGCCGTATGATATATTTGTACTTTACAAACTATTTATTAAAAATTATAACAAATGTAAAAATAAATAACAATTAATAATGTAAAAATGTAAAAATAAATAACAATTAGTTTATGAAACACTTCAAGAACAATATTCTTGTTAAGAGTAATAAACAAGTAAATAAGAAAAACTGAAAGAAAAGTAAAAAAGAAAAACAAAAAATTAATTAATTAATTAAAGAGCACGTATTTTCAAGAGCCACACTATATACGTATATTATACAAAGTATTTGTTGAAAAATATGATGATAAAATTTATAACAATTTGTAATAAAGTAATATTTAAATAAAGAACAAAAAATTCAAAATAAAAGAGTACTTAATTTAAAAAACCCGTTTTATATATGTATATTAGGCCATCCCATTTTGACCCTCATGAACGAATTTTATTTCACGGAGTGTCTCAAAATGTTCCTAAGGTATTGGTTTGTTAATGAATTTTTTTTTTGATTCTGGATGAGTATTTATACTCGCGCCATAATTTAAAGTTTAACTTTTTTACATTTTTTGAGTTTTTATGGGCATTTTCAAATGATCAGCGCGAATAGAAATTTATAAACCTTTAACAATTTAATTGCGTCAATACAAAGAATGGAGGTTTTTATCCATACCGATTGTGCGCATTTTTATTATTATCATATTTGTTACCAGGTGGTACTTTAGAAACGCAAAAATCGGGTAATATTTAAAAAAAGCGCAGTTTAGAAAACAACTGTTTATCGAGCTACTTAACAATTTTTAATTTTAAAAAATATATTATTTCCACCTCATGTAAGTTTATTATAACAACATAACATAATGTATGTTATATTTTACAATTATAGTTAAATAAATTAGGTTATTTAAACATTTATAATATTTTAAATAAACTTTTAAAAAATTTTAAACTTCATACAAATTATGAAAATGTTTAAACAAACCAGCTGCCCCTTGGGATTCACGTTTACCAATGCTACTTATTTTGAAGAGAACAATTTCCAAAGAAAACACTGAAGGATCTCGTCGCTTGTCCTTTAATGTCCAAAACTTTCCAGTAAGCTTTTAGCTTTAGAAATCAATAGATAACGTTATTTCATATTTTATGTCAAATATAGTAAAGACAATTTAATAAGTTATGTTTTTAATTTACGTAAGTTCTTCATAGATTAAAATGCATAACAAACAATGAATTTTGGAATGTCAGTTGTATCCTTTCCGGAATCTTAATTCCTTGGAGAAAGACTGGCTTCAAATTCATCAGTGACAAAAGGATGATGTATCATGTCAAGAAATATGTAGAAAAGTACATTGTATTGAAGAAATCCCAGAAAAAAATTGGAATTGGTTATCTTGAGACAAGAATTAAATTTGAGAAATCAATGACAGGTAGGGGATAAATATTAAATTTTAACATTTTCTAGTCAAACAGCCAGTACTAAGCTAATTTATCGTGAAGTAAATAGTTTGCTTTTTCTTGTTCTTACCTAATAAAATTAAATTTAAAGGATTATTTTGGGCTGGAGAAGACATTACGCTTCTTGAACATAGTTTAAAGACTGATAGGCTAAGACTGGTAGCAGATAAGATTGAAGATTTAACCTTCATACGGGACCAGCTAAATTGCAGAAAGATGGCGATTGGAGCGTAGGACGGTCGGTTTGTAGATGTTAGTAATAGATATGCATCAAGAAATAACTCTAAAACCTCTGGAATAGATAAAAAAACTTTCCATGATTTATCCGGATTTTCCTCTGAAAGTGAAATGATGACTGATGACTCTAATGATGCATGTTCCGAAGATGATTTTAAGATTGGTAACGCATCAAAGAAGAAGACAGTTAAAAATATGACTCTAAAGATACCAAAATACATTTTTCAAAAACTGCCAGAACTGCTATTGGGATGGGAATATCTACTAACCAGGCAACATCTTTGCAATGCCGGTGGGGATATAGAAAACGTTACATAGTTCCACAGGTCAACTCACAGGATTTTTGATACAATAATAAGAAAAGATGCTGGTGTTCTTAGAGCAAACATAACCACTATGGTTAAGAAGAGCGACAAACCCATCATTGTGCATCTTGATGGTAAAATTATCAAAGATTATACGGGTAGCATAGATGAGACAAAAGACCGAATTTGTGTGCTTATAAGGCATGACAATCAGTCCCATCTGTTCGGCGCTCCAGGGTTGGAACACGGCAGTGGTGAGGCTCAGTTCACAGCAATTCAAAATCTATTAGATTCTTTTGATCTAGGGCAGTTCATCCACGGAGTTTGTTTTGATACCACCGCTTCAAACACTGGCTATTTAAAAGGAGCTTGTGCAAGATTAGCTAATTTTCATGGCCGACCATTGCTCATGTTAGCCTGCCGCCATCATGTAGGAGAGCTCCATATAAAACACTTTTGCAATAAAGTTGCAGTAAACAAATCTGTTGGACCGGAGAATCAACTATTTAAATCTCTAAAGCAGAACTGGCATGGTATTGATCCAAACAACGAGAAGATGCTGTTGAAATATAATCACTAGAATGTTAAGGGTACCTGGTTGGAGAAGCAGACTCTATTGGCGCTCTAAACTTGCAAGGACCTGATAGATAAAAACAAGTTAAGAAATAGTCAGGTAAGGTTAAAATAAAGAAATATATTACTTTAAAATAAATTTATTCCAAAATAGAAAGAAGAAACATAAAAGTTTCCTATTAAATTGTAAATTATATACATTTAGACTTTTGAGAAGCGCAAAGATTATTGTGAACTGGCAGAGCTTGTAGTTATGTTCCTTGAAGAAGATCAGACAGTTAGGTATAAAATTCACATAACCGGAGCTATTTCACACGCCAGATTCATGGCAAAGGCATTGTACTTTATGAAGTTCAATTTGCTTCTCCCTAAGATCATACAGGTTCTTTTTCTGAGTGATGAAATTGTCAAAGAGATCAACAGAATGGCTGATTACATTTCTCCTTTCTGGGCATCGTGGTTTTTGACCTGCGAGTTTTCTGATTCTGCAGCTTTTAAAGTAAAACTTATTTTCCTATATATTTATATATTAGTCTCGTAATTTAAGAATAATTTGTTTCAAAAAAAGCTAAATTATTTTAGAATAATGACATAAATAAAGGACACTTATTACATTAGATGTTAGACGTGTCATTATCAACCTTACTTACTATTTATATTGCATTATTTTTAACTCACACTCTTAGGATCAACAAAACTATTGGCAGATGTGCCATTACAATGCATATGAGCCTGCCGCAGAAGTGGTATTAAAATCATGGCGAAATCATATGTGGTATTTGGATCCATCAACCACGGTGCTGGCGCTAGCATGTTCTAATAAAGATCACTACATCGAAATGGAAAAGATGGCAAAGGTTCTTTATTCAACCCAACGGATTGGCGTTAAAAATGTAAGAACGGGTAGAACCAAACCTAAAATCCCTTCTGATAGCAGTTTTCTGTTTAATATAGATCAACCACCAGGTCTTGAATCATATATTTTGCCAGATTCCTGATTAATTTTTGATATCATAGGTCATACTTCTGAAAAATGTCTATGGATGAAACTCCCTCAGATTTTTTGGAAAGAATTTCCAAGATACAATGAGTTTCAAAGCTTCGTAAAATCTGTCGAAGTTGTTAACGACTCATCAGAACGTGCAGTAAAACTCATTCAAAATAATGTAGAGCGTGCGAAGAGCGAAGAAAAACTTCAGAACCTTCTCCAAATGAAAAACTCTTGGAAAAAGCCATTTCAAAAGACGAAGAATGAATACAAGGAGTCAGTTACAACGCTTGTTCCCTCGCTACTGGCTGTGAGTTGATAATTCAAAACCTTTCCAATATTTCTAATAATTTGAATCACCTTACTGTAGACACTAAACCTTGAAAATGAATTAAAAAAAAATTTAAATTATGTATTTTCTAGAGATATTTGTCTTAAATGAAAGAATTTATTATATATATATATATATATATATATATATATATATATATATATATATATATATATATATATATATAATAAATATAATAGCAGTTATGGGAGTACTTAGAGTTCTTACTTTGATATCGGAGGTCCGAGGATTGATGCCGGTTTAGTCATATAAACGACATTTACTAGTAAAAAATATTCCCGCGGTGCTCTATGATGAGCACTTAAAATTTAATGAGAATTTAAAATAACACACACAAAATCTAAGTAGATATTTTCTGAAATACATCAACACATTCTGATCTAGTTAAATCTACAGCAAAATATTTAAAGTCCTATAACAAATCTTTTGAGGGTAACCATTTTGAGTTTGACTTTGTTTAATCTTAGTTTCCAATAAAAGTAACTTTTTTAAAAACATTATCATTTGATACCAATAAGAAGAAAAAAAAATGAATATTGTACCATGGCTGAAAATGACATCATAGATCAACAAAAAGGCACTTTGAAATAACACAAATCTTGATTTTTCTATCAAAATCAGTGAACGGTAGGCATTATATATTTCTTTACTCGAAAAGCACAGTGTTTTTTTTGGTATAGGAACACATGAAGACCACTCGTTTTTTAGTTGGTTTCTTAATCTTTAAATTAAAATTAAGAAGATTCTAATTGACATATTAAATTTTATCTTGTTAAATCAATATCTTGTTAATTAAAACATACGGATTAAAGTGGTATAATTTTTTAAATCTAATTCTAATTAAATAGCGTTTAACTTATTAAAAAACTGATGAGTACTTATAAATCTTCTTTAAATAAATTGGACAAAATTTAACGACCACTTTCAAATCTTTAACTTGCACTTATTAAAAATAATAATCCATTATTTTTTTTAACTGTCTTAATTGCTTATTACGTTGGCTATAAAATAAAATGTCGAAACCTGAGTTTCGATATCAAATAAACATTTATTTTTTGAATTGCAATAAGGATATAAAAATATTCCAAAAATGCGTGCAAAGATCGAAGAAAAAGACAGATACGCGGCTCTTGTATTAAAGGAAGAAGACTATAGCATCAGACAAATAGCAGAAAAGCTCGGAAGATCTCACTCTTGCATTATTAACATAATTCAACGATACAAAGAGACCCGGTCAATTAATGATTATCATAGGACTGGACGCAATAAAATTTCAAATGACCGTGATGTTCGCTTGTTAGTGAGATTAATGAAAGAAAACAGACAAGCATCATCTACATACTTGTCTACAAAATGGACACTGTCAAATGGTCTGAAAGCAAGCCCTGGAACTGTGCGAAGGGTCCTCCACAATTTATATTATTTATGGCGTGCTGCAAAACAAAACCACGCTTAAATAAAAAACAAAAATTTGCCAGGAAAGAGTGGTGCAAACTACATAAAAATTGGTCAACAGATCAGTGGAGCCGTGTGGTCTTTAGTGATGAAATGAACGTTGAGGTAGACAACAGAAAAGGTCGCGTAATGTTGCGTAGACTTCCAAGCGAACGGTTCGATGAATCGTGCATTTTGAAACGAACAAAACAAGGCAGTGGTTCAATAGGCATTTGGGCCTGTATGAGTGCCTGTGGAGTTGACGTTTTTCATTTATTCGATGGTAGACTCAACAAAGAAAGGTACATTTTGGAAAACTCGCTTATTCCTAGCATTGATTTATGGCAGTTGCAAGATGGATTTATTTTCCAGCAAGATAATGCGCCGTGTCATAAAGCGCATGTTGTTAGTGATTGGTTCAATTCTAATAAAATTCAAGTGCTTCCATGGCCTGCCAATGGTCCAGACTTGAATCCAATAGAGAATTTATGGTCGTGGCTTGATCACAAGCTTGTTAAAGAACAACTTTACAATTTGGAAGATTTGAAATCTTCTATCTCTCATCATTTGAAAAATGTGCCTGATGAAGTAATCAAAACTTTAATGAATTCAATGCCAGAACGAGTACAAGAGTGCTTGAAAACAAATGGAGGAACAACACGTTTCTAAATTATTTTTTTATTGCTTTTTGAAATATTTTTGAAACTGGTCTTAAAATTTTGTCCAATTTTTTTTCCCATTTATATTTTTTACTAGTCAGTTTTTTAATTTTTTAACATTATTTTGTAAAAAAATTATAAATTCTTTTATAATAAATATAAAATACAATAAAAATTCTTTCTAAAAATGTTTTTCTTTTTTTGATACCTTTTTCCAAAATAAAATTATACTAAGATTAAAAAAAAAATTTTGAAAAAAAAAGAGTGGTCTTTAATTTTTGGCCAATGCTGTAAATGAAAAAATTAACTGGATTTGACATCAGAATCGATTCGCGCCGTTGTGTTGAAAACTGCTCAATTTTGGTCAAATATTGCCTAGTGTGAAACTTCGAACGACCGGCGCGAATACTTCTAACAGGAAAAAATAAAAAAATTTGACATATAAATATGACCTCTACGCCACTCATTAGCAACTCCGCATCTAACTTGGTTGTCAAAAAAAAATTATGGGATGGCCTAATGTATATTTTAAAACCAATTTAATTAAAAGTAAAATAAATAACAACTCATTAATAGTTAAGTAAAATGTTGAAGAACTAAGATTTCAGCAATAACTTTTAAGATTAGAGGAAACACCATAACTGAAATAATGAAAAAACAAACAAACAAACAAAAAAGTTGATAAATTCTGAGGCCTATTTTATATAATTGAATTTTAGTTTAAATTTAAATATTAACGCACTCATATTTTTTTTACCTAAGTGAACTTCAAATGAGTGTAATTCAAAAACAATAGAAGGCTGATTGATATTTTTTTTTAACTTATTCATAAAATAAAGCAGAAATACTTATTGTCAAATATATAAAAATATATTTCTTTATTATTATCTTGAATTGAATTAGAATACAATAAGAGTGATAAAAACGATATTAAAAAAATGCGCAAAAGTATTAGCGCACCTACAGTTTTTCAAAGATTTTAAGAAAGTTTAATATTTTATGCGACCACCTTTGTTTTTAGGGCATACCAAGACTCTACGCGGCATAGAATCTATAATTTTTCTGTTAATTCTTGTGGCAAGGTAATTCACAACTCTTGCATTTTTGTTTTAAACAGCATCAAGTTAGTGGGCTTGCTTTTTTGTAATTTGCAGTCCATCCAACTCCAAAGATTCTCAATAGGATTTAAATCAGATCAGCGAGCGGGCCAAGGCATTAGATTCAACCGTTTTTCTTCCATGTATTGCTTCATTGAGCGTGGTGTGTGGCAAGGAGCGTTATCTTGTTGAAATTGCCATGTGGAGTCACCCTTAAAAACGTCCATTGATGGCTTTAAATAATCTTCTAATATCTCTCTATATCAAAGTTGATTAAGGCGATCAGTGTAAAGATGCGCCAGTCCTTTGCTAGATCCAGCAATGCAGCCTCAAATGCCAATTGAACCTCCTCCTCCTTGAACTCTTGGCATAATAAAACGAGGAATATATTTTTCGTTTTTGTATCTCTTCACGGCAACTCTTTTCTTGCGATTAATAAGTTCAAAATTTGACTCGTGCGAGAAAATTACTTTTCTCCATTGCTACAGTCTATGCAGCTCTCTCTTTACCCCATTTTCTTCGCTTGAGACGGTCTTTGATACTTTATAGTGGCTTCTTTATTGCAAGGTATGAATTGAAATGTTTTTTATTCATTAGCTTGCTAATTGTTGATCGGCTAACTTGATGTGCACCCAACACTGTATTCAGGCCTGAGGCAATTTCGGCTATGCTCATGTTTGGGTTGCGTCTAGCGAGCATAATTGCTTTATTTTCGTCCTTTTCTGGCATTTTTTTGTCTTTGACTGTTCCAAACTCATTATAATTTTTTAGCGTTGTTCTAACGCTGCATTCACTGATTTCAAGTTGACGTCCGATTTCTCGATTGCTGAGACCTCTTTTGTTCTGGCCAACAACTTGCCACTTTGTTTCAATTGACATACTCCTTTAACCCATATTTTTGTTGTTACAATTTTAAAGTTTTAGCTAACTGTATTTCAAATGATATTTCCGCCACTTCAATTTATTCTTCTTATATTTTTTATTGACCATTATTAATCAGCAGAGAGTTTTTAACAAAAATTAACCAAAAAATTTTTTCTCAAAAGAATTAAACGAGTGTGCTAATACATTTTAAATAAGTGCATAATACTTTTGCACGCTTAATTTCAGACATTTTTCCAAATAGTCATTAAACTTCTAATTAACTCATAAAAAAAACAAGCAGGTTGACAATATTTGACCTTATATTTAAGTTAAATTGGTTTTACCTTTCATTTAAAAAAAAACTAGTTCAAAATTAAAATTACTTTACAATTTATATTGATTTGAAGTTGTCTATAATAAAAAAATTACGAGTGCGTTAATACTTTCTGGAAGCACTGTATATATTTATATAGATAAAGATATATAGATATATATGTAAAAACTATTGAAGAATCATTTAACAACATTATTTTATTTAAATAATAAGTAATATTTTTTTGTATAATAGTTTAATGAATGCTTTCTAGTCTATTCCGTAAGCGCTCATTCCAAAACGCTCCGTCCGTAAAGAACTGTTTCGTAAGTACTCTTTCGCAAGTTTCTTTTCGTAAAGAGTTATTACGGAATAACTATTATTTAATTTTTTCGTATAACGCATTACAGAAGGTGAATTTTCGCAAGAACAACTTCCGCAATAGCAACTTGAAATACGAAAGATAAAAATGCGAAATTTTCGTAAGTTTTTGTAGGGCGAACAACCCTAGTATAAATATAAAAAAACTTATATATATACTAAGATTTTTATGCATTTTATTTTTTTTGATATATAGTATATACATAAAATTTTAATAATTTTAACGAATTTTTGCGTAAAAAAAAAATTTGTAAATGTCTTGTTTATCTTTTACGAATATTACGAGAAATTATCACGTTTATGTTAGTGGTTCTCGACGACAAGACCTAACGGTCTTCTACGAGCTCCCTCGTTCTTTCATTTATTTTTATCGATCTAATTTTGTAAATTTTTTATTATTGTTAACCTATTATTCTTATCTTGTAATCTTGTAAACTTTATATTTTATAACGACATGTTGTTTAAAATGTAATAAAGAACAAAAAAAAAAAAAAAAATTAATATATATATATATATACATATATATATATATATATATATATATATATATATATATATATATATATATATATATATATATATATATATATATATATATATATATATATATATATATATATATATATATATATATATATATATATATATATATATATATATATATATATATATATATATATATATATATATATATATCATGGGTCGGGAACCTTTTTTAACCTAAGAGCCATAACGGCTTAAAATACAAATTAGTAATAAAGAGCCACAAAAATACAAAATTTAAAATTTTTTTTTATTTACTTGAAATCATAAAACGAATTTCACATATTATATTAAAAAGATAGAAAAAGCTATCCCAGTGGGCACGGTACGTTTTTAAAACGTTTTTTAGACGTTTTTATAAGGTTTAAACCTAATAAAAACGTCCAAATAACGTTTTAAAAACGTACTGTGCCCACTGGGATAGTTAATAACAATTATCATTGGTGAAATGAAGTTTAATGTGATTTCTGGATTTGAACTTTTTTTGATAATTTGGTTAAATTTAGCCGATATTTCGTTGAATGCAACTGTAGTAGAGCCTGCGTACTTTCATCTGTTAACCTACTTTGGTATTTATTTTTAATAAAATTCATCGATGAAAAAAATTGTTCACAATTATACGTTGAACTAAAAATGCTTAATAGACCAAAAGCAAGTGTTTTGGAATTTATATAAGTATTTGGCAGTGAAGTCCAGCATCGGAATATATATATTCCGGATATTATAATATCCTGTGGCGTATCTTTCATGTTTTCTTCATAAATGGCGATATGTGCAAGCATTGCTTCAAATTTATCAGCCCAGATACTTTTATTCCGAATCTCGACAAGCTCCAAGTGTAAATCTGCAATATTTATTTCAGGAAATGCATTAAAATCCATCAATGTCAAATTGCATTTTAATGGCAGCATTACAAACTTTAATGTTTCCTGATATTTTCTGAAATCATGAAATCTGCTTGCAAATTGGTGAACAATTGTAGTTATTATCTCAAAAAATTGTTTACGATTAACCTTTTCTGCTTCTGAAATTATTTTCATCCTGAAGTTTCGTAAACTATTAAAATATATAAATTGGTCTCCTGAAATATCGTCTAAAAATAAATCTAATTTTTGTTCAAAAGTACTCAGTTCTTCCAGTAGCTGGGCAGATATAATTCTTTTTCCTTGCATCTCCAGATTAAGTTTTTTAAAACGTTCTGTCATATCAAGCAAAAAGTAAAACTTCTGCAGCCATTCTGAATTCTTTAATAGTTTGCAATGTTCTTCATTATAATTTCTAACAGCTAAAAATTTAGTTATTTCACTTAAGCATTCAGAAAAAGTTTTTCCTCTTGACAACCAACGTACAGCTGTGAATGTAACTAGTTCTTTATGTATAAAATCCAATTCTTCTAACAATGCTGTAAAGATTTTATGATTTAACGATTTTGCTCGGATGAAATTTACTATGGGCACAATGACTTCCATTGCATTTTTCAGCTGTGGTATTGCTCTTAAAGATTTTGCAACCAAAGCTTCCTGATGTAAGATACAATGAAATGAAATAATTTTATGAGAAATATGACTGGAAAATAGTTTGATAAAGCCTTTGCTTTTTGCAATCATAGCAGGTGCTCTATCAGTTGCAACGGATACTATACGCTCAATGTTTATATTTTTTGTTTCCAAACATTTCAAAACTGATTCTGCGATATCTTCCCCTCTCATTTGTCCCTTCATAGGCAACAATTCAAGAAGTTTCTCTTGTACACCGGAAGCTGTTAAGTATTTGACCATTACAACAGCCATCATAATCAATAGCCAGGGACAAAAATTCAGCCGTTTAATATTTTCAATTTTCATGTTTGAAACCTCTTCTGCAATATTCAGAATTCGTTCCTTCACGGTTCTAGCCGAGAGTGGTATATCTTTAATCTTTGATAGTATTAAATCTTTGTTTTTAAAATCATTATATAGAATTCCAGAAACAGTATATATGACTCACCATTTGTAAATGGTTTACCAGCTTTTGCAATTTGAAATGATAATGCGAAGCTTGCTTCAGTTGTGGTCGATCCGGAATGAATATAATTTGAAAAGCAATTTTGTTGAATTAATTGTTTTCTTTGCAATTCATTAATAGCTTTTTTTCTGCATTCACCTTCGAGATAATTTTGGGCAAATTCTTTATGTTTTCCTTCAAAATGTCGTTCAACATTGCTTGATTTATTTTTCTGAAGTTTCACAGAACATATTAAACATAGAGGATTACCATCACTTTCTATATCTGCATATTTTTCAGGCCATTGTTTATTTAATCTTCTATTTTCATCCGCAACTTTTCTTTTTTTGGTGCTCATTTTGATCTACCTGTTTTAATGCGTTAAAAAAAATTAAAAAGTATAATTGAATACTAAAGCTAAAATAAATAATAATTAACTTACCAGTCTTAATATATCAAAAAAGCTAAAATTAAATTACAATTACAAACAAGTCAAAATAAATAATAATTAAATAAGTTTGTTGTATATAATATAAACTCGAATAATTGTTCAAATATAATTTTGCTTTTGTATTTTGCATTCGAAGCACCATCGCATCAACGATGTTTCTTTTTCATTTTTGAAAAAATTGGCAAATAGGCGTATAGTACATTAAAATATGTGCAAAAAAATTTCAAAAACGATTATTTTTCTCTTTCATTTTTGAAAAATTGGAAAAAATAGACACATTAAAGAATATATATATATATATATATATATATAAATATATATATAATACAACATTATTTTATTTAAATAATAAATAATAACATTTTTTTGTATAACAATTTAATGAATGCTTTCGAGTCTATTCCGTAAGCGCACATTCCGAAACGCTCCTTCCGAAAGGAACTGTTTCGCAAGTATTCTTTCGAAATGATTTGTTTCGCAAGTTTCTTTTTGTAAAGGGTAGTTACGGAATAACTATTTTTTTTTTTTTTTGTATAATGCATTACGGAAGGTGAGTTTGTGCAAGTACAGCTTCCGCAAAACCAACTTGAAATGCGGAAAATAAAAGTGCGAAATTTTCGTAAGTTTTTGTTTACGGCGAACAACCCTAGTCTATACTAGTAACCAGACTAGTCTATGGATAGACTTACAACACAGACATAGACAATTCTGTATGTTGTAATGGACACAACAAATGTTTAATTTTTTGTCCTTGTTGTGTCTATCAAATTTTTGATGGTGTCCTAAGATTGCTCAGTTAAAAAATAATTTTCACTTCATAAGTCTGCAAAGCATAATTTTTTGTCTATTTGGTGTCTATGATTTTGTCTAAATTTACTTGATTTCATAAAACCAGAAATATTGATTTTTGCCAATAAAATCTAAATTACCCAAAAAATCCCTTAGAAACAAAAAAGAAAATATACGATACATTATATTTGAATTTTATTTCATGGTAAAAATGACTTATATAGTGACAAATTTAAAAATAAAACTCTTCAATAATAGCCTGCGTTTGGCACTTTGATAAGCGAAATATCATTTTGATCTTTCATTACCGTATTATTTGAAGATTGTTATGTAGTAAGTTTATAATATTAAAAAAATATTGAAATGACATCAAAACTCCAAATGACGATCATTGCCCATGATTGATTATTGTTTAAAACTTGCGTACATATTCATCAATAAAATGAAAGTAAAAAACATTTTACTTTTTCACTATTGTTTTATTCACAAACCTAAATAAATTTTAACACCTATTGGAATCTTCTACTTACTAATCCACATTTTATAAAGGACAACTCCTTGATCACATATTTTTAAAATAATTTTATTGAAGGTGATAAAGATTTTAGTGACTAAGGAAAATTTTTTAAATGATAAACTTACCTTCAACTTTTTTAAAGTAATCCCAAACTGGAGAGGGCATTTTAAAAATAAATTTTGACGCACATTCACTGAGAATTGAAAAACAACTGAACTGAGTAGTTAATGAACTTCAATTGAGCACAAAATAGTCCATTTTGAGGTTTTTAAATAGACATTAACTTTTTAATCAACAGCACACGCTGGACAAAAAATTAAAAAATGAACTTCTGTTAGAAAAATTGTATTTTTAATTTTGTGCTCGTTTTCAGTTTTTGAAACGATGCTGCAGTGAAAATTTAATTACTCGTTATAAGTCCAAATTATATATTAAATAGATCTTCTATACCTCATTAAAAAATCGAGATTGTTCATTTAGTGTCCGTTTTTAAAATGATTGTCTAGAAAGACAAACATTTTTTATAGACAATTCATTTTTGATAGTTGTAATTAAAATTGTTGCAATTAGTGCTTTGTCGAAGTCTATTTTTGTCCTTTTATAATAAGGCCATTAGAGATTGTCTGGTTACTAGTCTATACATACAAAGTTCCCGTTACAAACAATAATAAACGGACAAAACGTAACAATTAACAATGACATAAAAACGGCTTTTGCTAAAAATAGTAATAAAGGTTTAGTAAATATATTAATAATAGTTATTATAATAAAATAACCAAACTATATAGCAAGTATTATGGCCAAATAAATAAATAAAATATAATAAGAAATACACTTAGAAAACAAAATTTACAACAAACGCTACAAACAAAACAAATAATTACGTTTGGTACTTTTGGCAAAAAATAAATAAATAAAAATAAAAAAAGTAAAAAAAAATAAATAATAATAAAACTTATTTAAACTTATTTAAACAAGGTAGAATAAAACATATATAATAAATCGCTAAAATTAAAATAAAAACAAATAATATATTGCTATTAAAAAATAATAACTAAAAAATAAAACTTTATTATTATTGCTATATATAATTAACAACTAACGAAAAAAAAAATAACTAAAACTAAATACGCTAAAAAACTGAAATAAAAAAAAAGTCATTACTACATGACCGCAAAATAAATAAATAATCCTAAGAAATATATCTAAGAAAATTAAAGAAATAAATAAAAAATAAAAAATTTTGGTTGATCTTTTTCATTCTTTTATTTATTTCATCCATAAATTTTTTTTTAACTTCTATTTTAATTCCTTTTTACTTATTTTGTTTCAGATATTTCGTTTTCTTTTCTTCTTTTAAAACATTTAGTTATTCTTCTTATTTGATGATTTTATTTTTCGTTTAATATATATATGTTTTCTTTTCACTTTTTCTTTCCTCCTTTTTAAAAAAGTTATTTCTAACAGTTTGAGAAAAACGTCCACCATGTGCGATGTCATTGCAAAGATGGACACGATGTCATTGACATGATACGATGCGATATCATTGACAAGATTGAGTATGTGATTACTTTTAAACACTTATTAAAAGTTTACTACTTTAAATACTTTGCATACACCATCTAGACAATGACACCGCGTTGCATCGCACAAATACGTTGTCAGAAATATTTCAAGTGCAGGTCGATTCACACATATATGTGAATCGACCTCCATTTGAAATATTTCTAACAGCGTATTTTTGTCCAATTGACAGATTTTTAAATTTATCATAGCTCCAGCAAGCAATATTTCCATAGTTTATATAACAACGTATGAGGAAGAAATATAAGAAATTTAAGCAGTTTTGGTTTAAGAAATACTTGGCTTTGTATAGTATGTTAATACTTTTTGAAATTTTTATTTCTATCAAACTTATGTGTTTTCTCCATGTTACCTTTTCGTTACGTATCATTTCTTAAAACTTCATGATGATTCTCTTATTATTTTAAAGTTGCTAATTTAAAAATCAGGAAGTTTTAATAGAATGTTTACTTTATTATAAAAGAAGTATACTTAGCTTTATTTAAATTTAAGGACAATTTGTTCCCCTTTCCATTCCGCTAGATTTAAATGTTCCTTGTTAACAATTTTAAACAAAAGGTTGATTTCTCCATTAGAGTAATCAAATTCGTGTCATCTGCTCATAGAACTGAGTTTTAAATGTTTAAAAACATATGGAAACCATTTACATAAACAAGAAATAAAAGGAAACTTAGAATTGAACTTTGGAGAAAACCGCAACTTGTTGTGATGTAGGAAAGTTTACTCTCTTCATATGATATGTATTGTTTTCTATTGTTTAGACTTTTGAGGTAATCTAAATATGTGCTTTTAATTACATAATTTTCGAGTTTTTTTATAAGAATGTTATGGTCTACTGTATTGAAAGCTTTGCTAAGTTCTATAAAAGCTCAAAGAGTAAACTTATTTTTGTCAAATGCTTTAAATATATCAAGAGCAATATTGATAATAGCATGATCAGTTAAATTACCTGGTTGAAATCTAAATTGGTTATTGTGTAGAATATTATTTATATTTAGAAAAGTAAGAACCCAATTCTAGATAATTCGCTCTGAGATTTTGGAGAAGCAAGTGAGAATCGAAATTGGTCTGTAATTGTCAGGGTTAGGAATGTCTTCTAATGAATATAACCTTCGCAATTTTAAGTTTCTTAGGATAAACACTTTGTTATAAAGAGATTAAGAATGTTACAAGAGGGATTGTTAAGTATTTTATTGTTTTTTTTAACATTACTACTAATATTATTAACTCCCACAATTTTTTTCTTTTAAAGATATACGGCATCTAAGAGCTTTATTTTCAGTAATTCTATAGTTATCCATCTTAAAGGTCCTATTAGAAGTAAGGTACGTCTCACAGTTTACTTCAGTGGTTTTCATTTTGACGCTAAAGTGATATCTACACTGAAAAAATATTGGTTAAGTGTTTCGGCAGTTAAAGATTTATTTGTAATAATTTTATTATCAAAAGTTAGATTTATAAAAAGAATATTTATATCAGTTTGTTTCGCACCAATTACTTTCCAATTAATGTTCCAAGTATTTTGCCGATTATGTTTTTGTCTTTTTAATTACTCGGTATAGTAATAATTCTTCGACTTTTTATTAACTTTTTTTTTTTTATCTCAAAAATACGTTTATAATTTTTGTAATTGGTTTCATTATTAAAAGTTTTTTTTGAGGAATTTTTTATATAGTCGTCGAGTGCAAACGCACCGTAACCTTGATACTTAATGTTTTTAAAATTTAAATATAAAGCTTCAAACCAAGTTACTATTATTGATTTTGAGAAGTTAAACTTAAAAACCATAAACATGTCTAAAAAACAATAATGCGCAGGGAAATGCAATTTTAAAATGTTGGCTATCAAAAAGTAAAAACAAATATGTTTCTAAATCTAAATTTTAAGAAAAAGGTTTTCAAACACAAGGTATAATGTATAATAATATATACTACCTATCAGTGACGGATCCAGGATTTTTTGGTGTTTGAGATAGCTAACTTCCAGACGTGGCTCAAATTCCAAACTTTTGTAAGTTAATACTTTTGTCAAATGATGAGGCTTTGCAAAAAATTGTGGCGATTGGAGACGAAAAAAGCCTCTGACTTCATCACCCCTCCCCCACCCCAAACTTGAGGGGCAACAAGTTAATAAAGTATTTCTTTTTACAACTTTCAACTAGACTTATATTTATTGATAGATTTTAAGTTTCATAGTATCATCTCCCAGCGTTCAAAAATTATGACCATATAAAGCTTAAACCCCCTTCAATTTGAGGGGGTTACAAATTTTGTATGGTCATAATTTTTGAACGCTGAGAGATATTACTATGAAACTTAAAATCTATCGATGAATATAATTCTAGTTGAGAGTTATACAAAAAAATACTTTATTAAATTGTTGTCCCTTAAGTTTAGAGTGGGGGTGGAGGAGAGTAGTGGGGTAGGGGAGGGAGTGAAGTCAAAAGGCTTTTTCGTTCCCAGCCTCCAATAATCGCAATTTTTTGCAAAGCCTCATTATTTGACATAAGTATAAACATATAAATATTTAGAGTTTGCTCCATTTCTTGAAGTTTGCTATCTCAAACACGAAAAATCCTGAACCCGTCACTGATACTTATAACCATTAAACAAACAAACAAAAAATACAGGAGAAACCATATAATCAAAATAGATATGCAAGATGTAACGTTTAAGAAAATTAAAAAAAAAAAGCAACAGCTACAAGCTAATCACCGTCTCAAAACCCACTTAAAAGTATGTTTCACTGAAATCTAACGCAACGTTGTCTATTGCAAAAGCACTTTGGTGAAACTTGAGTTTTATAAGTAACTAAATGTTCATTTCGATTACATTTAGTTATTGACAACGGACATAAATCGATGCAACTAGATTGATTAATTCCATCACAAGTGCACTTTGCTGTACACTTTGCATTAATAAACTTTTCACCAACTTTATAAAATTTTCCGTCTACCAAACAGCCTAAAATAAGATCATTATATATATATATATATATATATATATATATATATATATATATATATATATATATATATATATATATATATATATATATATATATATATATATATATATATACATGTATGTATGTATGTATGAATATATGTATGTATGTATAATAAATAGTAAATGAAAAGAACTTTTTTTTTAATACCCATTAAATATTAAATGAAAGTTACAAACCGTTTGATTTTTCATCTGAAGGCTTTAGTAAAATCATTGCAACTAAAAAGAAATAAAGTCTTTTAAGCAATCCAAAAGATACATTATTTGGCTTTGACATTTCTTCTGTTGTTTGCTTAGAACTTGTTAAAAAATAAAACACTATTGAATGTCTTCCTTAAGGCAATTTAATTTATTTCTTAAATGTTTACTGCGGTTTGATAATGATTTTAAAATAAATTTTTTCTAATATCTACGCTAATCCAAAAGAAACCATCTAATTATATACTGGTTTAAAAATTGCGAATTTGCGGTAAAAACTTTTTTTGTTTAAAAATAATAACTTCATTCAACTATTAAATTCGCTTTTGAGCATCATATAAGAGAACTGTTGCGTATGTACGGTCAAGTATGTAAGAAGTCTATTTCTCAATCTAAAAACACTGTTTGAACTTCTTTAATTTAACTGACTGAAGTTTAACATACACTTTTACGTAATCTTCATTGAGATCGTTTTTCGATTATGCATAAGTAGTACATTTTTTTAAATTTTTTTTTATGGGCTTAATAGCCTTATGGGCCTTTCTAGCAAATAAATTTGGAAGGAAATCTTAAATGCATATGTATCTTCACAAAAATGTCATCAATACATGCTTACTAAATAAATTGATTAAAGAAATTATGAACAAAATTTAAAGAAATTTTATTGGTTAATTAAATTGGTTAAAGAAATTATGAACATAATTTCTTTAACCAATTACCAGGGTACTACTATCTCCATAATCACTATGTAACTAAATTTGTTAATCTCCTACTTACTGAAACAAATTTGAAAAAACTTTCAAGAAAAAAAACTGCCAAGTTATAAGGGCTTTTTCTTTTTAATGGTTTTAAAGTTGATCTTTAGGATTTAGCCATGATGACACTTAACTATTTTATATTGACATTTTATTTTTAAAATTTTTTTTAAGAAAATGGCTTCAAGAACAACTAAAAAAGAAACAATAAAGAGGCTTACTTGCTGTGATAATGAACTTTCATTCGCGATTGGATTCAGAAAGAATATAAGTAATAATAATAAATAATATTAAATAATTTAAATATAAGAAACTAATTTATATTTTTAATTTATTACTGTTGTTGAAATTATCATTTTATAATGGAAAAAATTTTTTTAATCTAAATTTCATGCTAAAACTTACAAATTCAATGATATTAAAATTGCTAAAGTTTTCAAACTTTCATTTTCAAATACTTAAAAATGTTAATTGAAAATCACTCTGCTTTACTTTCTTAGCCTTTATAAGGATGGCGAGGGAATGGAAAACATAAGCTCTTATGGTTCAAACCTTTTAAGCCTAAATGCTAACATAGATGAAAGTTCACCAAATCCCGCATGTAAATATTAAAAACATTCAAAAAAATTAAAGAAATTATTTAGCGTCAAAATAGGTTTTAAAATTATATTTGTAACAGAAACATGGTACCGCGACAAAGAAGTCAAAAGTATTACCAGCTTTCATCTTATTAATTATAAAGTTATTTTCTAAATGAGAGTTTTTAAAAACAATTTTTTACATATTAAACTACGTAAAAATTTTTATTTATCAACAAAGGATTATGAGTTTTTAACAATTGAGGTGATAAACGACACTAGGAAAAAGGTTATTTTTTGACGTCATATATAGACCTTCATGTAATAAAAAATAATTTATACAAAAAAAAACAGAGATAAATTTGGCAAATGAATTTATTTTGTGAGACGATTTTAATTTAGTTTTGATCGTTTATGAAAAAATTTAATTAAAAAAAAATTATAAATTCGGAAATGTTATTAATACTTTATTTCAAAATGATTTCATAGAATAATATTAATTGCTCAAATTTTAATTTTATTTTTTTGTTCAAATCCTCAATACGATCTAATGGTTTCGTCAGAGAGCACCGCAAAAGAGCCAAACTAGGAACTTCGCGCCTCCTTCCATACAGATGGCGCGAAATATACCCAGAGCTCGTTTCGAGCTCTGGATCTCGATATATATATATATATATATGAATATATATATATATGAATATATATATATTTATATATATATATATATATATATATATATATATATATATATATATATATATATATATATATGTATATATATATATATATATCGTCGCTGCAAAACAAGACTTAAGTCCATTTTTGCCGTTCTGAGAAAAAGACATTTAAAGTTTTAAATTTATCAATGTGTTTGATCTTTTGAATCCCCTTTTGATTGATTTTAGTCTATTTATAGCAAATTCTATTATTTTTTAAAAAATAACGAAAAAAAAAAAAAATCTAAATTTATGCAATTTAATAAGTAAAATTGACTTAAGATATTCTTAAAAGGATCTTAATATAGAAAATTTCACAAACTAAAGTCCATCAATTTTAAAACTATTTAATCTTAAGTCCATAAATTTTAAAACTATTTAATTATTAAACTCTTATTTTATTAGGTTATTTATTTAACGCTAATAATCAAAATAGTTTTAAAATAATCATTTAGTGATGGAATCATTAACATGTAACAAACTTAAAAAACACTTAGAATAAATATAAAAAAAGGTGATACAAGTAACAAAGCTTTCATTTCGTAATGTCTAGCTTTTACTCAATTTTCTAAATGGTAGAAACCGGCTCTGCACGATTTCTTTTGGTTGTTTGATGACTTGTTTTGTTATAACATTTGGGTTGTTAATTTGGTTTTATCTTTAGTATTTCATCATCATCAGCGTCATTCATACATCTGGCTCGAATCTTAAGGTCTTGGTAGAAATGATAATGCTGTTTTGGAATATACACTTTGTTGCATAGAGAAAGAAGATCCTTTAATTTCAGTGCACTAATACCTCTTGGAGCAAGATACTTCTGCTTTTGTAATTGTTGCTGGTTCAATTATTGTTTCCCATTGCATAGGTGACAGGTTTTATCGTGCATTAGATGAAGGTGGAGAGGTTAAGGTCATCGCTCTTGACATTTCAAAAGCTTTTGATAAAGTTTGGCATGCTGGTCTTCTCCATAAGCTTTCTTCTTATGGTGTATCCGGCAACATCTTTAAGATCATTGAACCCTTCCTTTCCAATCGTAATATAAAAGTTGTCCTCGATGGACAATACTCTTCTTCTTATTCTGTAACTTCAGGGGTTCCTCAAGGTTCTATCCTTGGCCCTATACTCTTTTTAATTTACATTAACGATCTTCCAGATATTCTCAAATCTAAGGTGGCATTGTTTGCTGATGATACTACTATTTATTCTTGTCGTGATAAGAAACCAACACCCTCTGATTGCTTGGAGGGTGCATTTGAGCTTGAAAACGATCTCACTTCTGCTACAGCATGGGGCTCACAGTGGCTGGTGAACTTTAATTCAGATAAAACTCAATTTTCTATAAATCTCTATAAATCTCAAATCCAGCCTTGTATGGAAAACTGTTGCCATATCTGGGGTGGATCTTCTAACGATGCCCTTCATCTTTTCGACAAGGTGCAAAAGCGCATTGTAAACATAGTTGGACCTGCTTTTGCAGCCAACCTCCAACCATTATCACATCGTCGTAATGTTGCTTCTCTTTCTCTTTTCTACAAATACTATAATGGGCACTTCTCTAAAGAGCTAGCGTCTCTTTTGCCATCTACTAAAATTCATTCTCGTGTTACTCGTCATTCAATTAAGTCTCATTCTTTTTCTGTGACTGTTCCTAGACGAATTGAAAACGTTTATTCGTCTAGTTTTTTTTCTCGAACATCAGTTCATTGGAATTCGCTTCCTTCATCTTGCTTTCCTGATTCATATAATTTGCAATCTTTTAAGTCGTCCGTCAATCGTTATCTTGCTCTACAATCTTCATCTTTTCTCTTTCAGTAACTTCCAACTTTAATTAGTGGCTGCTTGCAGCCTTGTTGGAAGCGCAGATGTTTAACAAAAAAAAAGTGTATAGATTGTTTGATTTCGATATTGTTTTTCAATTATTGAGTAAGCTGCATCATTTTCACTCTGACTATGTCCAGGTACAAAGAATGTAAGCTCAATTAAATCTAATTTGAATAAATTCAACGCATTTGATAACATTATGTTCGTCATTCTATTTTGATTTTGGCTTCCACATCGATCACAGAAAAGAAAAAATTGTGTTGCTCCTTCTTTGCTTTCAGATTCAATAAACTTAAATACTGCTGTACTCACTTCACAGCTAGCTTTTTCCCCTTCATTCTCATTCCAAAAATACGAATATGTCTTTAAAGAATCAAGTTTTGTAACAGTGAGGTTATGATTTTGCAGACGCCTGGAATAATAAAAAGCTCCAGTTGTACCATAAGGTGATAAAAGAACTTGCTCTAAATCAAAAGCTGCAGTTACAATCAACGATGTTTTTATTACGTCTTTCTACCTTTCTTCTTTATAAGCTCGAGTAAATTTTTTGTCTCTGATATGTTTGTTATACTTTTGATAATCTTCATCATTCTTTTCTATTTTGTTTGTGAAATTTTTACAGGTTCCACACTGATCTTTCTTAAGTTTTTAGAATTTCAAATGAATTCTACGTTTAAAAACTCTCTGATAGAACTTGTATCTTTCGATAACAAGATTTTTCTCACCACAATACTTTATGAAGATTCTATGCATTTCCTTAACTGAAAGCTCCCGAGGAAGAAACTGTGATTTTTCTGTGTGTCTCACGTAGTGGGATTCAACCACTTGAAACGTTTGAATATGATCGATGACATTTTTTTCCCGTTCAATTGCTTTTTTTTTTTGGTTTTTGTGGCGACCTCTTAAATCTTTTTTAACACTTCCTGTAGCAGTTCTTTTTGCCAACGTTGTTTTTACTGTCTGCTGTGATATCCCTAAAAAATGAAGAAACATGGTTGCACAGATACGCATTTCAAGAGAGTCGTTTTCTTGACATGGAAAGCTCAATGTAAATGTTCGGTTTCTATTTTTTTCTTTTCCACGTGCTTCCTTTTCCTTCTTCGTTTTGGTTCTTTCTCTGTTACTCTTGCCCCAATGTATTGACGCCTTCAATCAATACACTTCATTGACCAATATGAGGTAAACAATTCTTTACGATATTGCTCTGTAAGATTTTCTGCACACTGAAACAAGCATTTCTTGCCACATCCTATTCGAATTTTCTTACCCTCAACCACTTCTTCCTTACCTTTGGACCAGTCTTTTGTACATGAGAAAATCTCTGACCTGTGTTCACATTAAATTTTCGAATATTTTTAGTCCATCGTGATGGGTCCTTCTTCTTTTTTGGGGTTGTATCACATAGGTTTGGGATAAGTTCTTCAGTGCCAGATTTTCAAGTTCAACAAGTTTAAATTTTTCACAACCACTTAGGTTCCAAAGTATTGCTGCACCAATATTAGTTTTACCAAAATCAAGTTTTGAGTATTTATTAAAGTTTTTTACTACTTCTGTTATAAAGAATCTTCCAAAACCTTTAGGCATCATTTCTCGGTAGACAGAATCTCTCCCTAAAAATAATGTAATCATTTAAAACAACTCTCAATAGCACTTACAAGTAACATATATATATATATATATATATATATATATATATATATATATATATATATATATATATATATATATATATATATATATATATATATATGTTACAAGTAACATATATATATATATATATATATATGTATATATATATATATATATATATATATATATATATATATATATATATATATATATATATATATATATATATTCTAATGCATACTTCTAATTTATAAATTAATACCAACGTGTCCTGACATCAAGATAAAACATCTTACATTCCGTAGTAACTTCAAAGGTTCCACTGAAAATACGATTTCCATTAAATGTCAAGTAGATATCTTCGCCATTGTTTGAGCCTTGTTTCAAAATTTTCATTAGTACGGAACATAGGTCATAGGCCAAATTGGAACGTCTACTGCATCCTATAAAACATAATGAAGTCATCTCATTGTAATAATCTATATTAATTTTTTTTTACAACTAATTATTTAAAAAGAGAAAATTTTTTGCAAAGCATAAATTATGTCTTTAAATTAATTACCTGCTACTGTGAATATTTACTATAAGTAAACTGTAATATATATTTAACTAACTTTTTATTTAACTAACCTAAAATGTCTTAACTTTTTAACTATTAGCGTATTTTAACTATTAGCGTATTTTAACTATTAGCGTATTTTAACTATTAGCGTATTTTAACTATTAGCGTAACTTATTAACTATTAGCGTATTTGGAACTACCAAACTATTATCTTCGTCAACATGATCCATACAGTTACTTGTTGCAACTGTCACAGATGTCATATTAAAATCTTTTAACTAACAGCATAAGACATGTAAAATTGAAAATAAAATTCGAACATTATTTTCTCAAAATTTCATGTCTACTAATAAGTTATTCTAAATAAGATAGTCTAGCTTGAGTCTATATGGACTTAAGATATTTCATTCGAACATAAGATATTTGAATTTTGCTCATTGTGGCCAAAATTTAATCACTTTTGGTTCCATACATTGTGAGATGGTTTTTATGCACCTAAGGAGTACTTCTAGCCAAAAAAGTCATTTTAGCCAAAAACGGTTTTGCTTTGCAGCGACGATATATATATATATATATATATATATATATATATATATATATATATATATATATATATATATATATATATATATATATATATATATATATTAGGGCAGGTCAAAATTTTATATTGAAAACCCACGTAGTGTGGGGGGACTTCATTAGGCTCTAAATAAAATATTTTCAAAAGAAAAATAAATTTTAGAATTCCGAAACTCTTGCGCAAATTCTCCCAAATTGTTCAAATTTTTTTTTTTTTATTATGATTCATTAAAACCTCAGTCGTTTTTTAACGTTGATTTATTTTTTAATTATATTTACATAATGTAAACCAGTATATGTAAAAAAAAAAAAATTTAGTAACACAATTTTGATTTTAGTCAATTTTTGAAATAACAGTTTACTCTAATGAAAATGCAGAAAAAATAATGCAATAAAAACATAATGCTTCCTTGTGAATATGAATGATGAATTGAATAATGAATTCTAGTGAATGCTCCCTTATTTATTATATTGGCATTTACTTTCAAGTAGAGTTCGGACTGCTGTTTTGTATTGTAATTGTAATGAAAACAATAACAGAAACAAGAACTATTATTATTGTATTAACTTTTTTATAAACAATACCTGTGATTTACATTTATTGTATATTGTAATACAATAACAATAAATATTCTATTGCAATTCATCTTCATAATACAATAACAATATCTGAAAAAAAAGATATTGTAATGACTCTCTACAATAACAATAAACAATGTATTGTAATTCATTTTTATAACTTATTGTTATTGTAATGAAAAAAATTATTGTAATGTCAAAACTAAGAAATGTTTTAATAGTTCATTCTCCGAGTCATGCGACCTTGAAATAGGGTACAACTAATATATAATTATTAATTCTATTTCTATTTTATTTACTGAATATCACTTGTTCTCGTTGCAAACTTTATATAGCTCTATAAAAGTGAGTTTGATCTGACTTGTACTTCTTTTACTGGAGATAGACATGATCAGTTACTACCATTTCTTCCACTTAGTTATTTGCTTTTACATTTGACACCTATCTAACTGTTTCAATACTTACTCAAGTAACACTTACGCTAATATAACTTTGTCTTTTGTTTCCCTGAGGCTTTTATGGCTGTATGTGTTTCATTAAGTAACTGGACATTTGGATCTAGTTGCAAAGTTATACAAAAATTTCGTTACATAAATCAATGACAATATTTATTTGGTATTCTAAACTGTCTCATTTTTCAAAAATGACCCCTTACAAAATTTACCGTACGGTCTGATAGGTGATGAGTAGTATGAAAATGTAAAAATTTTTTGCAAAACAAAATTAGTTCACATGTTTAGACAATCTAATCGATAATTACCCAGGTCAATGGTTCCCTGATTCAATAATGCTATAATTTATTACTCGTTAGCGGTTAATTATATTAAAAAAATATATATATTTTCATGCTCTTTATATAGTTAATCAATTAGTTTATACATCATCATCCGGTGAAACTATATTTTAATATCAGTTTAGACGAAATCAAAAAAAAAAATAAAAGTTCGCTTTACTAAGTAAAAAATAATTTAATTACAAACATATAATAAATTATATATTTGTATGATTTTGAATTAATTAATGTTAATTCTAAATAAATAATTCTTTAAACAGCATTATTATGGAATTCAAAATAAATAAATTTATATTTTCCTTTTTCAAACCACGTCAGACCTGGTATCTAATTTACTTGAGGGGGCATTTTTTTTAAGCACAGTTTATGTTCAAACAACTATATAAACAACATATATCGTACAACTGATAATAACTTTCCTTTATAATAGAAAAAGCTTGTAAAATTGATCGGTTCATATTAGAAGAAGCTACAACGTGGTTAAAAAAACTGCAACTGCCAACTTCAGGCACAAAGGATGTACTTCTAAATCGAATTAAAAAGTTTAATCGATATCCGAGTTTGCTCAACAAAATTAAGAGCAGGGCTGATCGAAATCTCAAATTTGAATGCAGTTTAAATCCTTTTATAATACCACCAAATTCTGCAAAATGAGAAATAAAAGACTCTAAAATGCTGTTTGTAGACCAAAAGATATTTAAAAAATATTTGTTGAATAAAAACAAGGGAAGAATTGGTCAACAAGTAAAAGCTACACATATGCTTCAAAGCAGAAAAATAGTAAATGTAAAACTGATTTGAGTAAAACTTTTGTAAAAGCAATGGTGAAAAAATCATATGAACAAAATGTCAGACCTGGTGTTATTTTATTCATTAATGGAGTGCCATTTAAATCACAATGTCCTTATCCAGTTGGTTTAAGTGGTTTATGTTGCCACGTTTTATGTTTACTTTTGTTTTTAAAACATTACACATCTACAAAAGAAAAAATACTTGAGCTTACTTGTACACAAACACTTCAAAAATGGCACAAAAGAATTGCGAAAGGTTCTATTCCTATGGTGCCTCTTAACGACATAAAAGTAAAAAATAAAAGTAAAGTGGTAGAAAATCTTCTTAAGGGGAGCATTTAACTTTTATCTTTAAAAAAAAAGAGCAATTTGCCTTGCTGATCATGATTATACCAAAGCAATTTTATTTGATAAAACAATATTTTCTGACGATACAATAAAGTTATAGAGAATTAACACGATAATAACATTCTTCAACAATTCTGCTTCAAATATACAAATTAGTATTGCAAGCTCTGAAGAAATTTTGACACAAGATATTTTAACTATTGAAGTAATAAAGTTTACTTATACTAAAAAAGATAATAATACACTAAATATTAAGAACAGTATAAAGAAACAATTACTAATTAACACAAAAGCAAAAGTTTATATAGACATAAGACTTTTAAACTCATCAAAACTACAGATAGCCAATTATATAGATGTAACACAAAATACTGAAGAGTGGTATCAGTTACATAGATTTAAAATTACTGGAACTCGATTGCCTCTTTTACTTGGATTTGCGCTGATGCTGAGTTTTGTGTTTTATTATCTTATCATCTAAAGTCTGAGATATTTTTTGTGTGGGTTATTTAAAGATATTTAAAGTGGGATATTTTTTTTAATTGAAATAAATAACCTATTAATTAACATATTATTAGACATTTGTGACAATATTTTATCAGATTCAAAATGTTTAGAATGGAACTATTATGAAAACAAAGAATTTTGCTTGCTCAGAGAAAAATTGCTCGCCAAAAAACTAAACTTTGAAAACCTGAAACCGGTTCGAAATATTGTCAAGAAATTCACAAAATCAATTGTTTTATCAAACTTTGAAGAGGATATTGACTTTAGAATTCAAAAATAATATATTTTTACTTATAACTATATTTCTTTGAAAATTGAAATATCGTTATAAATGAAAGTTGGTGCCCTTCTTTTTATTTTGGTCGATTTAAGTATATACCTTTGGAAGAGCATAGTTCTGTTATTGCAAATCCTTTATCGGACATCACTTTGTGATCTTCTCGTATAAGTGATAGTAATCTGACTTCTCTGTAATTTCCGAGTTTGAAATAGAGCCTGGATGAATGTCATTGAAAAAAAGGCCCGTTCCATGAGGGGCTATTCCAATAAGGGCTTTACCTGTATGAGTGTTTTTGTAGTGAGAAAACATGAAACTACTCAAATCAAGATTAGAAGCATGCTGAAATTTGAATTCAGTGGTATCTATAACAATATTATTTAATTCATTGCCAGTTTTTACAAATATATCTGGCGTTTTCTTTAAAAGAAAACTACCATAAACTTTTAAATCTATTTCGTTAAAAATGGTAGCACAAAATATTACCTAACTAGTGAAAATTCTATGTACACTTTTATAAGACTTTTCAAGAAAAAATGACATAAATTTTAAATCTAGTCCATGACGACACACAGTCAGAACACTAATGAACTGTGTTTCATTATTTACAGTTTTTTACCTGTATTTGGACAATCTGGGTATGGTATAAGACGTAAGGTTGAACACATTCAAAAAGCATATCAAAATTTTCCTTTGATACCCCACATAAATATTGAAATGTTTGTTTCTTAGATTTAATATTTTCGTAGGTGAATTGTTTTGTTCTGCGATTATCTATGCTACCAGAGAGATTCATTTTTACACTATGCTCAAGTATTTTATTTTCAAATTTGGTTATGAAATTGTCTTTTTCTTTGATAACAGTTTGCAATTATTCGATTGTTTTTAAAGATTTTTCAAGTTGTTTTTTCAACTCAGTTTTTGGACATTCTCTAGTTTTTTAATAATTTGTTTAGTACGAACTAACATGGTCTATTTTTAAAGCTGTTCATATTTTGGACTATTGATAAAGCAGTTTTCTATCTTCTTGCAGCATTTTTAAATACTAACAATTTCTTTGCTTTATTTGTTGTCGAAGTTGCGTTATTATAGATTTTTTTTGAATTTATAACTCTATTTTTAAGCTTTTCCAACTGATCTGGAGGAACAGTAATATCTGGTAAATGGTCGGTGTTGTTTCTAGTGTTCCTACTCCAATGGGCAGAACATATATGTCCTTTTTGCCAATTCATTCCAGAAGTTTTAAAAAGCTTCATGAAGAATTCCTGAATATTTTCACACCTCGGCAATCGATAAGCTTTTATATGATTTCCCTCATTATTTTTAGATCTGAAGTTGTTGAAACACAAATACGAGCTGCAATACCACTTCATAATTTAGTAAATAATAAGACTAAAAAAACAACGAGTTCAATACATAAACAAATGTTGTGCTTTAAAAAAATGTCCCATTAAGTTAAGATTAGTTACCATATCTGACGCGGTATATATATGTATTTTTACAAATATATATATATATATATATATATATATATATATATATATATATATATATATATATATATATATATATATATATATATATATATATATATATATATATATTGTTGATACATCTTAGATGTAAAGCAAAGAATGAATATAGTTTTCGCTGCGTTTGGAAACATTGAAGAGTAGCTTAAGTGCATTCTTTTCTACTAGATCAAGCTTTTGCAATAATGCGTCTTTATAATTGCAAAGTTCAAGACCATATGTAGGTACAGGAACAGCAAATTTTATATATATGAACGATAGAGCTTGGATGAGCAAAGCGGATTCCAGACTGAATAAGAGTTTAGATTTTTGCCTTAAATTTTGATATTCCATGATTTATATATGAAAGATTAAGTGAGGCAAAAGAAGAGCTTTTAGTACCCTATATAAAACCTAGATATTTAAGTTTATAATCCAATTCTATTTGTTGGTGGTCGACTGTTATCATGCAGTTTGTAACTTGATTTTTTCGATGAAAAAAAACTCATCAGCATTCAACTATGTACATTTTGTATTATTTTATATATTACAAACTGTTATAAGCTATTTGATTCCAGACAGGTTGATCTAAAAAGTATGATGTCATCAGCGCATGCTACAACACCTGTGGAGTTTCCATAAAATCGTGTCCCAACAATACTTTCACTTTGTATGGTTTCAAGTAGGCTTTGAGTATCCTTGCCTCACTCTTTGTGTTAGATAAAATGGATATGATTTGCATCCTTGATATGTGACAGAAGCACTGCTTTCATGGCACAATGACAATATAGTATTAAAACGGTAATTTTTTATTGTCGTATAGTTTCTCAAATAGAATGTTCCAGCTACAACTGTAAATTCTTTATCAACATCTAGGGAACAGAGATAGAAAGGTGAGTTGTTGTTGTTGTAATGTTTAATTTTTTCACTTAAAACCGATTCGGCATGTGAGGTTGAGCTATTTTTTGTAAAACCGAATTGAAGAAGATGAGTTTCTTCTCTGGACAGATTATCAAAATCTCTGGACAGATTATTAAAATAAGATATTCTATTAGTTTTGTAATGATTGGAATGATGCTAACAATAATAAGTGATGTAGGCGATTTTGGGGATTGACCGTGACTAATAGTAAAGTTAAAGAAGTTTCTTAACCACTCTGTTAGGTCTTTGCAACTTACATGTTTTAAATGTTCTGATGAGATTCCAAACGCAGCCTTGTTTAGTTTTAGGCAAGAGATTTAATATTTACATCTGATATAATAACTACATCAAATTTGGTACAAGATGTAATTTAAAAAATCAAAGCAGTATACGTTATTTGTTTGGTGCTTAAACGTTTTTCGATACTCTCTGCAAATTCACTGGTGATTGATTCCTTGTCCTTTTTATTATTTATAGTAAACATTTTTGAGTTTGTATCAGACTTTATATATCTGAAGGTATTCTAGAAGTTTTTTGGGTTGGTATTTTTTTGCTTCTCGATTATCATGCATTGCTTGTAAAGATTATAATTTTGAGCTCCAATGACTGCGTTGCAGAAATTTTTTTGTGTTTGGTAACAACTAAAGTTTGGGTTCGGTTTAGATAAGGTTCTAGTTCGGTTCGTTTCCCATCTCTACTCTAATGTTGTTACGACGAGAGCGGTTTTCTAAGTCAGTATTTTTTTATTTATATTTTTAATTTCAAAATCATATTTCTTCTTTATTTGTGTTAATTCTTTCTTTATTTTTTCTTCTTGAAAGTTGAGACTTTCTTTCACATCGTTCAAGTTTTTTTCACTATTTTGCATATTTGCTTATATTTAATTCATTTTCTATTTTGTCAAGTCTATCAGTAATTATTTTTATATTTCCACTTACTATTTGTGTGAAGTTCTTTTCTTGGTCTTTCAATAACCTTTCTGTTTCTTTACGCAAAGTTCTTTTTTGTTCTTCAAACTTGTTTGTAATAATTTTTTCGATATTTTTGATCGTTATTTCCATTTTTTAATTAATGTTGTTGAAGAGCAGTCAAAAACACGTGCTTTCGCGACAAAAACTTTTAGAAAAAAAAAAAAAAAAAAAAAAAAAAACATAATAAATTTTTTTACATACATTGCTGAATTAAGGTTTTATACTTTTAACAAACACTGTTATTGTATTTTTTTTTTAATGAATTTTCAGTGTATATAAATAAAATAAAATAAAGTATTAAGAAATGGCGTGATATGGGTTTTGAAAAAGATTTAAGCTCCATCACTTTTATTTGATATCGAATGGCACGAAAAAATTTTCACAACAATGATAGTACTAAAGACACAACTTTTATGACAAAATAACACAGTAACAAAAGGAAACATTTCTAATTTACCATTCTTAATACATTTCAGGTAATGCTACCTCATGTCGTTATCTTTTTATATAATTAAAATTAGGCTGATACTGCTACACAAAGCCGTTGCATTTCTTTTTAAGAAAAGATCACAATCATCTTCATTTGCAACTCTATGCACCAACAATTGCGCATCATCTTTACTTTAAAGAGTGAATTATAAAACTTAACGCACTTCCAGTGTGAACCAACATCAGGAAACATTACTTAAAACACCCAATATGATTTTCTATCATTGATCATTTGCCTACAACTGTAACTTTCTGAAAAACCACCTGAACTAAAACAACTAAAAATGCAAAAAACCCAGATATTTTAAATTTGGAAACCCAAATATTTTAGAAATTTTAAACTGGTATAAAAACAAACATTGTGATATATCAATCAAGGTGTCATCAAGCCAGCCAGATCAGTCTCTTAAAATATCTAAGGCTTTGTCTTCAGACTGTATTGACTAACTTTAAAAAAAACTTTAGAAAAATTTGAACTTCTACACTTTTTTCAATGCCCAAATTCAAGGACCCAGACTTGTGTAAAAATGGCGAAAATGATACGATCACATCTCTATACTAATTACTTTCTATTAGTACATGTTATATTAGAAAACACAAAAAACCATCACCAAGTTCTCTAAACCTATCATTCACTAATATTCGTGGTCTTCGAAGTAACTATTCTTCTGTTGAGTCTTATCTCTTGCAAAGTTCACCAGACCTACTTGCTCTTTGTGAGACTAATTTGAGATGAGCTATCTCATCTGGCAATCTTAGTGTTGATGGTTATCTTTATTTTATTCATAAAGACTCACATAGGCCAGACTTGGTAGAAACAAGGCCAAGCATGTGACAATAGTCACATGCTTGGCCTTGTTTCTACTAAGTTTCATAACAAACGGGTGAATTCTTACATTCGTAATAACTCACCCATTTGTCATGAAACTAGGTTTGTATCAACAGACAATTCTTTTATGTGCTTTTGTTTAGCACCACTTCACTCTATCGCCTTTCTCTTTATTCTATATCGCTCTCCTTCATCTCAAGACTGCACTCTTTTTAATGTTATTTCTGATCATATTGACCAAGCCCTCTCTCTTTATCCATCAGCTTATATAGTTGTTGTTGGTGACTTTAATGCTCACCACTCTGAATGGCTTAGCTCTTGTGTCAGTGATTCTGCAGGCATTAAAGCCCACAACTTTTGCCTTTCTTAATCAACTCAAATAGTCAACTTTCCAACGCGCTTATCAGACAACCCAAATCATGTACCTTCTCTACTCTACTTATGTCTTGTTTCTGATCCTAGTCAGTGCTGAGTTCCTCCACATTCACCCTTTGGTGCTTCTGATCACAGTTTGACCTCTCTAAAACTAATATCTCATTCTTCTTAATCACCTGAATCCCCCTATTATTGTACCTCTTACAACTACCTTAAAGCTGACTGGGATTCTTTCCGTGATTTTCTTTGTAATGGCCCTTGGGTAGCCATCTTTTGTCTTCCAAAACGCCAAAACCCTCTATTCTCTGGTCATGAAATCTCGTATCTCATCTCAAAAATTAGGCTCTCGTGACTTCTGGAGAATCTTTAATAGTATTAATAATTAGGAAAAATCTTTAATTCCACCTCTCTTGTATGGTTCAGACTTTGTTACCTCACCTAAAGACAATACTGAAGTGTTTGCTAAAAGCTTTTCATCAATATCATCTCTTGATTCCACGAGTTGCGTTCTACCTGATATTGCCAACAAACAGGTTGATCCATTGCTTGACATTCGTATCACTACAGCTTCTGTATCTAAAGTGATTTCTTACCTGAACTCTTCTACAGCTTGTGTTCCGGACAACATAACTGTTATTGTCTTGCAGAAGTGTTCTCCGGAGCTGTCGTCTATACTCTCAAAACTATTCAACAAGTGCTTATCAGAGTCTTGTTTTCTGGCCTGCTGGAAAGCGGCGTCTGTTATCCCTATCTTCAAAAATTCTGGAGAGCGATCTGATTTGTCTAACTGCCTTCTTATTAGTTTTCTTTCTATCATAAGCAAGGTTTTTGAATCTTTAATTAACAAACACTTAATTTCTTATCTTGAATCTAATAACATTCTGACCATCAATATGGATTTCAATCTTCTTCTTCTACAGCTGATTTGCGAACAACAATAACTTATAAGTTATATCGTGCATTAGATAAAGGTGTAGAGAATGAAGCAACTGCTTTTGACATTTCAAAAGCTTTTGATAAAGTTTGGCATGCTGGTCTTTGTCATAAGCTTTTTTCTTATGGTGTATCTGGCAACATCTTTAAGATTATTGAATCCTTCCTTTCCAATCGTAATATAAAAGTTGTTCTTGATGGACAGCACTCTTCTTCTTATTCTGTAACTTCAGGGGTTCTTCAAGGTTCTTCTTTTGGCCCTATACTATTTTTATTTTACATTAATGATCTTCCAGATATTCTTACATCAAAGGTGGAATGGTTTGCTGATGATACTACCTTTTATTCTTGTCGTGATAAGAAACCAACACTCTCTGATTGCATGGAGGGGGCATTTGAGCTTGAAAACGATCTCACTTCAGCTACAGCATGGGGCTCACAGTGGCTGGTGAACTTCAATACAGATAAAACTCAATTTTATTCAGCCAATCGTTATCGCAATAATTTAGATCTTCCTATATTTATGAACGGTGATGTACTCGATGAGTCATCTATTCTTCATCTTCTAGAATTAACTCTTACTTTCAATCTTTCTTGGAAACCATATATCAAATCAGTTGCAAAATTACCATCTGCTAAGATTGCATCTTTTTATCGAGCTCGACACTTTCTTACTTCGGATTCTATTCTCTATCTCTATAAATCTCAAATCCGGCCTTGTATGGAATAATGTTGCCATATCTGGGGCGGATCTTCTAATGATGCCCTTTCTCTTTTCGACAAGGTGCAAAAGCGCATTGTAAACATAGTTGGACCTGCTCTTGCAGCCAAGCTACAACCATTATCACATCGTCGTAATGTTGCTTTTATTTTTTCTACAAATACTATAATGGGCACTTCTCTAAAGAGCTAGCATCTCTTTTGCCATCTACTAAATATCATCCTCGTGTTACTCATCATTCAATTAAGTCTCATCTTTTATTTGTGACTTTTACAGTCACAGAAAAAAGATGAGACTTAATTGAATGAGGGTTTAAAAATTAGTGGCCCTATGTAGAAAAAGCTTTTCTTGAACTGTGCCTCGGATCATTTTCAGAAAATTAAGCTCAAATCCATATTAAATTTACAGTTAATTTAATGTTAGATTGTTTTCAATAAATATTTCTAGTAATACTTAATTGCAACACTTAAATATTTAACAAAATTGACTAATAGTTCTGAGCAAAATTTACAAATAAGTATATGCATTAAAAGTCCCAAAAAAATTGTGGGTTTTGAGATGCTGAGACATAATGCAAAATTAACTTCAGAAACATACAATAATATAAAATATACAACAATAATAAACTCTTAGTCATAAATTATATAAAGTTTAACTTAAATTGTGGGTTATATATACACATACCACACAGTTGACATTTTTTTATTATAATAATTTATTATTCCATCAGAGAAATATTGCAAAACACCTTTAAAAGAGTAATTATAGACTGGCATTTTAATTATATAGTTTTAAAAAATTTAGAAATATGATAATTTTTGTTTTTTGAGTTTATACCTAACGGAAACAAGGCTATTTCCGTTAGGTATAAACAGGCAATTACTGGCCACATTTTTACAAGAAACGGGTGTTTCTTGTAAAAATGTGGCCAGTAATTGGCGTAAGTACCCTACTTACGCCAATTACTGGCCACATTTTTACAAGAAACACCCGTTACAGAAAAATACTTAAGTATATGTTACATACCATACATAAAATTTTAGAAAATTAAAAGCTTTGACATTTTAAGTAAAAATTATTGTGATTATAAATAACATAAAATTATATATAACCCAGATATTAAAGGTAAACAATTTTACCAAATGCTGGCCATCTTAACCATTTATTGGCCGTTGGCTATATTTGATTGAATAGGGCATTGTAATTGATTTATTATCATAAAATAAAATAAAAATTTAAAGCACATTATAAAATCAAGATAAGTTGTTCAATTAAATTATTTCTACACTCATTAAGATGAATTAACATGAACAAAAATACTTAAAAAATATTTCTTATAAAATATCATCTTTTTTCATTCACCTTGGTCAATTTCTTCAAGTTTGATAGATGATCTAGCTTTTTTTTTGCAAAATTTTCTTTTTTTTCTTTCAAAATCTTTTGTTTTTCAACTCTTCTATTTTCAATAGCTACCTTTGAAGCTCTATCTTTAAGCTTTGCATTATAAGCCTCCTCTGAGGTCAAAACAAAAAACTTTAAATTAGAGTTTTTTGAGTATATTTTGTTTGTTTAATTGTGGATAAGGATAAGTAAGAACATCTGAATCTTTGTCTGATGGACAAGATGAATTAGCAAATGGAAATGGAAGATCTGTTAATGTTTTGCAAAAAACTTTTTTTTTATCATTTGAATCTAATGTTGATTCAATTACTTTTACTTCTTCAAGACATATATCAGTATTAATATTCAAACCCAGAGTATTGTCTTCAACAGAAAAATCAATAAATTCATTGTCTTGTACCGGTTTGATTCTTGCATAGCTGTGTTCTGTAACAATATTTGAATATTGCACAGTATTGTCTTGAATTAAAAAACCAATAAGCTCATTTTCTTTTACTGGTTTGGTAGAACACAGCGAGTTAATTGCAAAGTTATTTTCTAATAGATCAGACAATAATGGTAGGTTATTTATTGTTGAAATATTGCATAAATTTTGACCTGGAACAGCATCTGAAATTTTAGTATATAAAATGTTTGGGATATCTGCCTCTTTAAGAATAGCATCTGGATTAAAAGTATAAATTCCACAAGCTCTAAACCCTGAGCGTATATTTGTGTCAGTCATAGCATATTTCCACGCTTTTGAAAATAAACCGCAAAAGTTAGAATGCGAAACTAATACACCTGGGTAGTCATTCATCATTGTTTGTCATTCCTCAGAATAGGCAGTTTTCAGTGACTTAAAAACTGTTCTGTCACAAGGCTGCAACCAGTTGCTGATGTGAGCTGGAAGCTCGACAATTTTAATTTGGTTTACGATTGCCAGCTCAATCATTTCAACAAAATTCTCTGAGTCATGGCCATCTAGGATTAAAATCTGTGGTCTTGCTGAGCCAATATTTTGAAGAAATGTTTTCTCAAACCATAACTCCGCAATACCTCGTTTTGTCCAGCCCTTTTCAGACACACTCCATGTTGCTCCTCTTGGAGCATTTTCGGTATCAAAACCATTAAAAGTTCGTACAGTTTTTCTTTTCCCTATTATATGAGGTGTGTGACTTGACCAGCTGCATTTACGCAACGAGGACTAACACAACTGTGTCTCTTTTTAAGTAGTTACCACCACTTTTCACTAGGTCGACCATTTTTAAAACTTATGTTATGTTTTTTAGCAAGCTTAGCAGCATAAGTGATAAATGTTTTTTTCCCAAAACCGAATCCTATTTGGGCACGATTGCCAGCATATTCAATTAGTTTTTCTTCAAGGTCACCTAGCATTGGCTTTTTCCCTGGTTTCGCTCCTATTTTGGACTTTCCAGAGATTATGGATTGCAGAGTCGATCGCGGAACTTTATATGATACACTTGCTTTCCGAGACTTGAGACATACCTGATGCAACTGCATGTACTGCTAGTTTCATGTTATTCTCAGTCCATAGCATACGTTTTTTTATTATTCTTGTTGAAATAACTGGTTTCATGGTTTCATATATTATTATCTATTAAAAATAAAAAAATAAAAACATACATTCATAAAATACTTTTAGGAAAATCATATATTTACTTTAATAGTGTATTTTTATTGAATGAGCATTATCAGAACATAACTAACTATAATTATAATTAACTAAAACTTTCTGAGTTCATTTTACTTTTAAAGTAACTTTAAAATTAGTAACCTTAAAATGATTTTAAAACTAACTTTAAAATGATTGAGCATTTTACTTTTAAAGTAACTTTAAAAGTAGAATTAACTCAGAAAGTAACTTTAAAAGTAGAATGAACTCAGAAAATCAGAAATTATTTTAAATGTGGATTTTGTTAATATCTTAACTTAACTTTTCTCACACATGAATAATAACTAAGTGTGAGAAAATCCTATATAAAAATATGAAACTAAAAAATTTTATACCTGATACCATTTATTGGCCATGGCGAGTAAATGGATTAATTTACCGGCCAGTAAATGGTTTATTAGAAAAAGATTAATCTAATTCAGTTAAAACATTATATGTGAAACATCAATTAAATTTTGTTTCAAAGTGTACATAAGATATTTATCTATTTTTTCCTTCCTGAATGGACTGGCACAAATACTTGCAACGCACAAATAAAAGACTCTAAAGTATGAATTTAAGAAAACAAAGCGTAAAATTGTTACATTTTTTATAATGTTTTTGACATTTAGTTTTAGCGACTAAAACCTTCTAGAACTTTTCTGAAATTGCGATATTTACAAAGTTTTAATGAAGTCATTGAGTTTAAATAATAATATAGGACAAGTTGTGCCATAGTTTTTTATGAGAAAAGCTTTTAAAAGTGGCCAGTAAATGGTTAATGGTCGTTAATTGGCGTATTTACCCTACTTATTTAATGATATATTTAACCTACCTAACGGAAGCTTTACGCTATCACTGCGCATGCGTTACGCTTGCGCAGAACCGACTGTCTGCTTATTTAACGATCAACTTATTTAAGGGAAGTTTTTAAAACGCTGAATTCTAAAGTTTTTCCCATTCAACTTAATATTGAGCTGAACTTAATTTTAAATAATATTAAGTCAGTTTTTTTAGAGTTAAGAGAAATTTTGTTGGTATTTAGCCAGTTTACGTTAACGTATTTGTTGATTTTTTTTATGGACTTTATTATAATATTTTATATTATTTAATATAATATATTATATTATTATATATTTATATTATTTAATATAATATATTATATTATTATTTATATATATTAAAATAGAAAAGGTTTGTGTCATCTGCAAAGGACTCTGTAAAGCAAATGATGTAGAGTCATTTGTTTGAAAATCAAATTGTAATTCAAAAAACAGTTTATTTCCATTGAAGAATTAATATAAGTGGTTAAACATTAGCCTTTCAAGAATTTTATCAATGTTAGAGAGGAGAGAAATTAGCCTATAGTTTGGCATAAATAGTTTCGAATCAGTTTTAAAAATAGGTATAACTTTGGCAGTTTTTAAGTTTTCTGGGAAAACACCACTTGAGAAAGAGATATTAAAAATGTTAGAAAGAATTCTTTAAAGTTTCATTTTTAATAGTTTTGGAATTTTAAACGATTGCTAAACATATTGCTAAACATATTGCTAAACATATTGCTAAACATAGGTTTAAAAAGATTTGTAGAAGACGCTAATTATTGGTGAGGAACTTCAAAGATATCTAGCGTCAATGTTGCTCAGTGTGCAAAGATTTATTTTAACAAGAATTTGAGGTCCAGACAGAATATTTTTCAACTTTGTGTAACAAGAATTGATATCACAAGAGATTTTGCCTGCTTGAAGACTAAGCTTGCTTAAAATTCTTGTTGTGTAACAGTAGGTTCTCTTACCCAGAAACGATGGGTTTTTTCTTAAAACAACTTTCTTATAATTATTTACGTGAGAACTTGCTTACTTGATGGTTCACCATATATATATATATATATATGTATATATATATATATATATATATATATATATATATATATATATATATATATATATACATATATATATATATAAATATATATATATATATATATATATATATATATATATATATATATATATATATATATATATATATATAACAATACAGCATATATGTTTTATCAAATAATACAATACTCTTTGTCTTAAAAATAAATAAGTAAACCCCCAAAAAATTACTCTTTATTTTCAAAATTTTTAGTGCACCCTTACAACACTATTTATTTTAGTAGAACTCTAAATTTTTTGTGGGTGACAGGTATCCAGCGTTGTCACACAAAGAGTAAAACACAATTATGGTCTGGTGCCAGTAAGTTAAATATAATGTCATCGACCCGTTCAAAATCTGGCTTTTTCATGTATACTCTCCCCTATATATATATATATATATATATATATATATATATATATATATATATATATATATAATAAATTACCTTGTAATATGTCATAAATTTGTTAATTATTTTGCACTTTTTGTTATTTTAAAACTGAATAACGCATCTTTATAACGAAATCTTTTGTTAATACTTTATTTTAAGTTTTGTTTATGTTTTTAATCTTAAGTTATATTTTATTTACAAGTATAATAAGCTCAAAGCTTGGGTTCTTTTATTTTTTATGTCTCATTTTAAACTACTTTATAGATTTTGTAAATATTTAATTTAATTAAAGTTTAACACGTAAACTTTGTAGCTGTCTTGACAACAAGATTTTATGACCTTTTACAACTTTTTATTTCTAAAAATTGATTTTTTTTTAATTTCTTTTTTTATATTTTATTACAGATTACTTTTTTAAAATATAATAAAGAACGAAAAAAATTAAACAAAAAAAAAATCTCGTCTAGCTATTCACCACACTTGAAACTGCAACCTGTAATCCTTAACCCGACAAGCTTCAAGTGGAAATTTTAAAAACACCATAAAAAGAATAAAGCGGTTTCCATATGGGACCCATATGGGTATGTCTACCGGGTATCCGGTATGGGTCTCAGCCAAATCCCTTACTTTAAAACTGTAAAGGGCCTATTAGGGTTTGCAACTGGGATACAACAATTGTTACTAGCCCATCGAAATGAGAAAAACTAAACTTCTGTTTGTGTCCTTGTAAGTGTTTATTTAAGCAACCCTCTAAAACTCGTCTAACAATTTCTAAACATAGCTGCTGTGGTCTTCGAACAAGCTTTTTTAATTGATTTGATTTAAAAATATTTTAATATTAGAACGAGAAACATCTATCAAGTACTTCAAACTTAACTGCATCATATCCAATTCGTTTTAAAAAATGGCCATTGTAAACTAGTTAATCCTTACCATAAAGTTCATTAAATGACTGCACAAAATAAGTTAGCTACTGACGAACAAACTCAACATAACTTTTTTAAACAAAATGAGACATAATAAAATTCGAACTGCAACTGAAAGATCTAAAAAAATTTTTGGCTCAATCAACTCCTTTAAAACCACTGACCCAGTGTGTATTAAAAAATGTCTAAATTCAGTTGCTATCCATTTTTTAATATCTTATAAAGACCTTGGTTTTCTGGAAAATTTATTCGGAATGTGACAACGTATCTGGAACAATTGGTCAGATAAAACATTGGCTGTAATATGAGAAGATTTACAACACCTCGGGCTATTTAACCATAAATTGATGAGTCTTCGCATTACCCCAAAACATACTAGATGCACATAGTCTGAAGGAAACTTCGTCACAATTTCAAAGTTTAATTCAATTAAAAGTGACACAGCAATAAAATATTCAGAATGCTTTTGATGATAAAAATCCGAATTAGTCATTATAATAGATGAAATATGTGCGAGTATTATATTGCCACATCACTATCCTTTCTGAACACAACGCTTACAACAGTTAAATCTTTGTGTCCTTTAGTTGTGTCACCTCACTGTCACTATAGGGACAGTGAGGTGACGCTATGAAAGACTTATTAAAAAAATAAATAGTTTGAAAAAATGATAGTTAAAAAAATAGGTTTAAAATAAAATAAAGTTTTAGGAAAATTGTGAAAAAAAGGAAATATGAAAAAAGACAAAAGCATTAAATGTGTAACTGTGAAATTTAACCAAACTGTTGCATAATCAATTAAATGAAAGTGTTAGAAATTTTAGAACATACACCCAACGTTAACTCAATCAATCAATCTATTTCGATATAGGATCGTACAATCGAGGTCATTTACAAATAGTTAAAAACTAATCTTAAGTAAATACCATGAAATAATATTATTAATACAAATAATGATGAAAATAATAATGATGATGAATGAACAATTATAAGAATAGTAAGAATATAATTTAATAATAAACTAATATCAAAACAACAGTTGAATATTACGCACAGACAGGAAACTTACGAACAGTTATAAACTGACAAAATGTAACAACCTATCTATTTAATTAAACAACTACTTGCAAAAAAAGTAACAATGATTTAATAAATATAATAATCTTAATATCAATAATCATTATAAAAACAATAAAAGTACTATAATTATTTTTCTAAAACATAACAATAAATAAACAAATTTTTTTTCCAATAACACTCACAAATAGAAAACGTGTCACACAAATATACACATCACATACACATATCACACATATAAATCACACACACACGCACGCACACATTCTTCACTCTTTTTATTTTTATTTTTTTTATTTTTCTTATAATTTTTTATTAAACCTTTTCTTTTTATTTTCTTTCCTTTTCTTTATTTAATTTATTTATAAAATTCGTTATGAAAAAGCGTCCACCATTCTAAAAGTCTATGACTCAAATATCTTTACTAAAATATTTTGAGTGATTTCAGGTTTTCTGGAAAAAATATCCAATACTGTGATGAATTAGGATCGTTTTTAAAGTTATTCAAGAACTCAGGAAGGAAGTGGAAGTTGCATCGTGGCAGAGTTGGTCAAGTTTTGTACTCTAAAGAATATCTCGGAGCATTTATGTGTCCTGAAAAATAAGATGATTTGTTTCACTTTGTTTCTCCACTCTTCCAGCTGTTCTCAAAAATATTAGGGTGAATTTATACGGTAACTAAAAATAAAAAAATAAAAATCACTAATTGGTCAGTAAAGAGAGTCACAGTCGAAGATTACGAAAAACCTGAGAATACTAGCAGAAATAAGACTAAAAAGATAAAAATCAATGACGATATTACAAGCAATTACAGTGAAGCTGGGAGTCAAAATGCGTGTAAAAGCTCCAACGAGGAAGAAGGCCATTACAAACAAATTAAACAAAATTACAAAAATGCTACAGATGCAGTTAGTAATGAAATCCAATCGGAAAAACAAAATGGACATGGTGAAGAATCTGATAGAAATAAGTACACTTGGGTGGAACATGTGATTTTGTTGATATCAGTGTAAAAATTTGGGTTGTTGTCAATTTTGGTTTAAACTTAGAAAGAAGCGGGAATAGTATCTTATTGGTGTTGATTGTGTTTAACCTAGTGTACAACATATATGCTTTGCTGATAACCGCACAGGATATATAATGGTATACCCATAGCATTTCCAAGTTAAGCAGCTGTGACGCAGTACTTAAAGCGTTGAAATATTTAAAAGGTTAGAATGTTAACACGAAAGTTAACACAGGTAACACGAGAGTTTTTTTGTTTGTTTATTAAAACTAGGTAGATTCATAAAAAACGGTTATAAACTTTTAAAGTGTTTTTTATGAAACTACTTAGTTTAAATAAAGAAAAAACACTTTTTTATAATTAAAATTTTTTTTTTATTTATCATTTAAAAGCATAAAATTTAGATATCAAAAGGTTTTTTCGTCAAAAAATACTCGGCTGCTACTGGTTGCATACCGCATTTTTAACTTCTAATCTTTAAGATCGTCTTAAAATCTTTTAAGTTTTTCTAGTCTGACTTTTTCAAGCATAGTCATGAATTTTTCATGATTCATTTAAACATTTGTTCAAGTTTTTTTTTTAAGTTTGACTCAAAAAAAGTTAGACTTTAAAATTCATATCTCGAACTTGAATAGCTCAACGTTTCATCAAGTTTGCATTTTGCCTTCATCAAGTTTACATTTTGCCATTTTCACCAGTAGTTTATCTTATTTAACCTATTAAAAACGAGCAATTTTTCTTAATTAATTATAAATCTATTTATAACTAACTTACTGCCAAAAGATGAAATTGACGCCTCTATTTTATCAATTCAATATAAATGAGATAATGATAAAAAAGTTTGTCTAAATAAATTGTATGCAATTGAAAGTTTAACAAAACAACTACATATGGTTGACAACACAAGTTATTTGTAAAATAAGAGGGTTTAGACTCTAATTAAAATTGGATAAGATTGTCAGCTGAGACCAAAAAAATGATTTAAAAGAAAGATAGAAAGCAAGAAAAGCAGTAAGTTTTATTCGGATATTCTATTTTTTTATATGATTAGTTTTCTTGTAGTTGATATTTCTAATATACCTTTTTTAAAGAAAGTATGTTAAAGTTCTTAATATCGATCTACGCAGTTTTTTTATTGTTAATTTTTAACTTTTATTGTTTTTAATATATTTATTTTTTATGTTTGAAAGTCATTAATATTAGACAAAAAATCTTTTATTAATAACTAAAAAAAGCTATTAGAAAAATATAAATTGTTAAATAACCTTGTCAAAGTGAGACACTTTAAATTCGAACAATTGGAAATTTTGCAAGCCACTAATCCATTATGTAAATATTCAATTACGTCACTAGTCCATTATGTCACTAGTCCATTATGTCACTAGTCCATTACGTCACGAGTCCATTGTGTCACTAGTCCATTACGTCGCTAGTCCATTGTTTTACTAATCCATTTTTTCACTAGTTCATTATCTCACCAGTCTATTTTGTCATTAGTCCATTTTGTCACTAGTCCACTAGTCACTAATTCATGATTCCTTTTAAAAAATGTTTGATAATAATTTGTTGCATTATTGCAGAATTCTTTTAAAAATTACATTAACAACCGTGACCTCAACGTGAAAAACTTTTTGGTACACTAATATTTTTACAAGTTTTTCTTAAAAACATCTATTTAAACTTTACTGATGCTACAGCATTTTTAACACTACCTTAGTTTCAATAGGCCTAATTACTTTTTCAACCTGTTTCTCAATTTGAAATGGTTAACAATGTGGAATCTTACTTTTATAAGTTTTACATTTTATAGTTTGTTAAAATTTTATTCAAATATCTACACAAAATAGCAATTTATTTTAGTTAAAAAAGAATCATTAAAAAACCCAAAAGCGGGATGGAATGTTAGGTTTTAAAAGTTTTTATTAAAACAATCTTTTACTTTGACATGTTACAGTCAAGTTAAAAATATTTGTTTTACAAAATGACGAAATTTAGAAAGTTAAGTTTTAAGACTTACTCTCACAATCTTTTTAAAAATTCTTTTAAGAAAAACTTATTATATATTAAAAAATAATATCATCTGAAAAATCAACAAAAAAAAAATTAAAAATTCGATATATCATTCTTACTTTTTAAAAAACAGCCGTGTAGATAGATGTTTTTTCCAAATATTGAATTTTTTCAGGATAAGCTTTTCTTCAAATTGTCGCAACTTGTAAAATTTAAATGTGCTTTTCTACGTTAAATTCTTTTTAAAAAAAAAAAAAAAAAGACCGAATCACACACACACACATGTATATATATATGTATATATATATATACATATACACAAACTTTGATCTATGAACTTTTTTATACATATATACATGTAAATATATGTATATGATCTATATGTATATATGTATTAAACAGAATGAAAATATTTAAACAGTTTTGTTTTATGTGTTGTAGGAATTAGACTGAGCACTGAAAGCCTACAGAGAAATGTAAAATACTTATTTAAGATAGTCATGAGGAATAAGAAATGTAAAAGATAACAAAAAAAAAAAAACGAACAGATGCTCAAACATAATAAAGATTAAGGCAAAATAGATGAACACATTCGCAAATCATTGTCAACAATAATTTTATCGTTTAAGTATAGCTAAATTCACGTAAATACTAAAATTTAAAAAATTCAACTTGTAAAATAGTTCAAATAGAAACAAATATTTGTTCACTAAATTGAATTAAAAAAATAAAGACGGTAAATGGTCTCAACAAAAATGAGAAACGTAGAACAAAGTAAATAATGGAAATATGAAAAATATAAAAGTGCGAATCATTTCTAAATTTCTAACTTAGCGGAAAGATTCCTAACTTAGCGGCAAAGATGACCTTTTTTCTCAAGGGTATTATCAGATATACAAGCAAATAAATTTTGGTACCAAAATAGTTTATTTATTTTAAAATAAGATAAAAATGCTACAACTTTTAAAAACCATTATTAATCAAAATAAAAAATCAAACAATAAAGCACATGTTAACTGGACTCTTTGATCTTATCTAAGAAAAGATTTTTTTCTAAGATAGAAATTGTTTAGATTTTTTACGTAAAAAATTTAAAGCAACAGCAGTTAAATCATTCTATAGAATACAATAATGGGTGATAAATAAGTCATTTATTTATTGAACAAAATAAAAATATTAACATCTTATTAATAAATAAATTAAAAATCTATTTAAATTTTTTTTTAAACAATGCATTTCTTTTTGAATGATAACTTTTTTTAATTAAATCAAAAAAAATTCTATTATATATATATATATATATATATATATATATATATATATATATATATATATATATATATATATATATATATATATATATATATATCGATCCCCCAGAACCATAGGGAAACAAGTCCGAAATTTCCAAAAATTAATTTATTTTTGGAATACATTAAAAAAACTCATAGTTTTCAGTTCCACACAGAACCAACTCTCCTTCGCCTATAACTGTTATAGGCGAAGAAAGTGTTGGTTGTTTATAGAACTGAAAGTTATGAGTGTTTTTAATGTATTGCCAACATAAATTCATTTTTGGAAATTTCGGACTTGTTTCCCTATGGTTCTGGGGGATCGGTATATATATTGATGATTTATACATAAGGCTCTAATTTCTATTTACAAAGTATTGCAATGGAGTAGATAATAATGACAGCCTACACCCGAATTTCTGTTTACAAAAAATTTTTTTTAACATTAAAAAAAAAAAATTGTCTCAAAAAAAAGGTATATTGTTAAAGTGGCTGCATTGAAACTAAAAGAAGATTTACATTCAACTAATATATATATATATATATATATATATATATATATATATATATATATATATATATTGAAGAAAGCGATAAAGCTATTTCGAAGTCACAAATTTATGGATAGAAGAAGATTTGAAAGCTTGAATCAAAATTAAGTGCAAAAGTTATGATCCTAAATACCAAAAATTATACAACGCATCAGCAAAATCTTTTATCAAGAATTCAATATCTTACGACATCAACAAGTAATAGCAAAATTTCATTTAAACGATAACAATGCTATACAAACACAGATAAGCTATATAAATAAGACCGTTTATTGAAAAATTAAAAGAAAGTTTTTTAAAACTCTGGAACCTAAATGAGTATATAAACATCAATGAGAGCATAGTTCTTAATTAAATTGTTATTTTGGGAAAAATAATATCACAAAATATTTTGCATCTGGTTTGTTGAGCGGTATTAAGAGGAGATTAGAAACATCGTGCTTCTAAGCTGTGTCCTTTTAATTTCAAGGCACCATGAAACTGAAGAAAAACAGACTAAAAGAAAACAGAAAAATGGCTTTATATAAATCTGTCCAAACTAATGTAAAACGGTTCAAGAGTTAAAGAATGAGAGGTGTTGACAAAGCCGATTTTTTATTGCATCAATTACGGTATCGAATAAATGTTTGACGGTGGCAAAGGTTACTTTTTGGACACTAAGATCAAACAATAACTAATGCATCTATTACATATTTTAAATTTAAAATGCATATATTAAGTATTCTAGCAAATTTTGAATTCACAAATTTTAAATTCAAAAATTTAAACCGAAATATTATTTTAGGGCTATGAGCTCTTGGTTGTCCTGCAATAATTCTAAAAAAAAATCTGCTCCAGACTACTGGTTTTATAATACCCCCATATAATCGCAGATAAGATGAGCGGTCGCCGAATCATATAGATTATCAGGAAATAAATATAACCCCAGAAAAGTATGAAACATATATACATTTTTAAAAAAGCGCAACCATTCTTTGGACCCCAGTTAACCTGCTGTATTCTTAAGTTAGTCATTTGTATGTCGGCTGGTATTTTTGTGTAAAATTTTTGCGCTATTATGTTTCTCACAAGTATAGGTCTCATTCACACATTATAACACAAATATGAACAAATATACAATGATATGGTCAGAAAAAGAATGTGAAAAAAAGTATATAATATAGAACAAATATTTGATATACTGATATTAGAGACTGTTAATGTCTACAGTTATGATGATGTAGTGCTTTAGTGTGTTCCGTTTGATCGTCTAGTATAGTCTCTTTATGTGTTCGTTCACTTTCAAATCAGGTGAATAAAAAGCTTAACTTGCTCACTTCTTGCGCTTATGGGCTAGCACATCAGAACCAGACGTAAGAACTACAGACTGGATTTTAAATGATCGAATGCAAGCATTAGTCTCCGTAAACCACAAGCCATCACACTTAGCCAAAAGAGCTACGACCCCGTACTGGTGTGGAGTGATGTGCTATGAAGTGAGATTTTATATCTGAGCACATAGTCAGCGAGCGCTGATCCGACGTGCAATTTGGAGCTTTTGAATGAACGTGTGCGTGATTGTTAGCGTTGTCATTAGGTTATTGAGCGCCGTAACCACATTCATCGGGATAGTCTAATGTCCGCTTTGTTGTTGTGGTGTACATTGGAATAGGTCGGGGTCACCAGCCACAAAGAATTTATTTTTAATTGTTTATGCGACATAAAGATCTCAAAAAGTGACCAGCGGAGCCGCCCAGTTACGTAGATCTAGGAGTATTGAGTTGAAAATTACGAAATAATCAAAAAGAAGAAGAAAACAATGTCGAAAATTGTAGTATTCAAAAAAGCAATTTTTTTAATACTTTTTTTTTTTTTAATTTTTTTAACAATTTTAAATACAGAGAAACACTTTGCAGGTTTCATAGTAACTATAGGATTTTCATTCCTATTTTTTTCAAGCAAACTTCAAACCATGCCTTTTTATTTCTGAATATAGACCGATAAACACCTCTACTTGCTTGTTGTTTACAGATCAAATATTTGTTCTTTGTTGCATATGTTCTACACACAGTGTGACTAAAGCGTTAGTTATTTCTACCCATGCCCCCTTAGCGTCCATTCTTTGTTCTTCTACTTCACAAAAGTCTTGCCACACATTTTATATTTTTTTATGATTTTTATTTTTAATTCAACGACACCATCTAAGTTTGTTTTTATTTCCACATCTCCCAGGTCTTCGTAACTGGACGGCTCCGTTGGTCACTTTTTGCGATCTTTGTGTCGCATAAACAATTAAAATTTTTTTTGATTATTTAGATATGTCTAACTCTATGCCAGCTTAATTGCTTACTTGCAACTAATTAGTTGCTTTGTAATGAACAAAATTAGTGCATGTCTTTATATTATTTTTTTGATTTCAAAACCATAATACGAAGCGGGTTGGTAAACAAAATTGCTTTAAACTTTAAAATTCCTTAAGAGATTTTTAAAAAAAACATTTCTCATCAAAAATTTAAATATAAGTTACACAACATTTAGAAAAAGTAGTTGAAGGGGGAAGGGGGACGGCAGTAGCAGATTTAGTAAAATCGTGGGGGCGGACTACAGCCCACGTTCCCAAGAAAAATAAACTGGCTCACCTTAAAATTTATACTTGGCAGCAACAACGTTCTATTGTCTCCTTATTTATTCTTATTCCTCCCATCTATTCCAACACACTAGTTCTCAATCTGCCAATGTAGAAGGGGGATAACAAAGTTGATGATGTGTTGTGATGCATGCAGTCCTTAATTGCCTCTAGTTACCTCCTCAGTTACCTCAATAAAATTAATTTAAGTACAGAACAACTTTTTTTTTAGAAATTTCTTTTAAATTCATTATGTCAGATTTTCTGCTCTCTATCGTGCAACGGGTCTGTATTGTTCTCACCTAACATTTTCAACCAGATTTAAGCCTCTTCTCTCCTTATCGGCATTTTCTTTTGCTTGTGAACAGTTTTTTTTATTATAATACTATAATTTTAGCGTATATCCAAAGTTTGTTTAATTATCTTTATAACAACTGCATTTTGCTATTGCCAATATTTAATTTTCCCTCTTCTAATTAAGGTTCAAACTTTATATAGTCATATTTTTTTAACGCTTAGAGATTACTTTATGAAATTTACAACTTATAGATGAATATAAATTTGTAAAAAAATAGTACATAAAATATTTTATCAACATGTTGCTCTCACGTTTAGGATAGTTGTGATCAAAATTTAAGGGCTGTTTTGTTCCCAGGCCTCAATCACCACCAATCAAAGCATCCTAATTTGACAAAACTATAAACGTATAACAATTTTATAAAATTTTAAAAAGTTAGCTTAGAAGTTATACTAGATTCGCCCCTGTGATATATATGTATATATATATATATATATATATATATATATACATATATATATATATATATATATATATATATATATATATATATATATATATATATATATATATATATATATATATATATATATATATAATTAATTAGTAAAAAACACTTATCTAACTTTTATCTTCGACTTGTTAGATAAATGAAAAGTTAGATAAGTGTTTTTTACTAATTAATTATTGCTCTGTTCTTTAAGAACATTGAGCACTCTATTTGTAAAATACACTAACATAATTTACATATATATATATATATATATATATATATATATATATATATATATATATATATATATGTATATATATATATATATATATATATATATATATATATATATATATATATATATATATATATATATATATATACCGGTTTTTACATCCATTTAAAACAAACATGACATCCATTTAAAACAACCATGACATTCATTTAAAACATCGTGCCAATAAATTAAAACAATCATGATTTTCAATTAAAACATTTTACGCATGCGCAATCTCAACATTCTACCTTATTCAAAAAGAGGTTTTATTATTGTTTTATTATATTAATTTATTTAAATTTATTTTTATTAATATTATATTAATTTATTTTCATTTCATGGAAATGAAATTAAAATAAATTAATATAATATTAATTTATTTTAATTTCATGGAAATGAAATTAAAATAAATTAATATAATATTAGTTTATTTTAATAGGAATAATAGTAGCGATTACAAACTATTGTTTATACTAAAATAGTAATAGTATAAATAGTTATAATAATAATATTTATTATGATTAAAAATTCAGTAAAAATAACTATAATAATGATGAAGACACTAATGAAATATTATACTTTGAGGAAAAATAAAATACTGTCTCAAAAAAGATATTTAAATTAGAATTTTAACTTGGGATGCGCTGAACCCGGTTTTTAGCTTAACACAGAGTCCTAACTTTCGGCCATGAAATTTTACCGAAAACCGAACGGTTCGGCAACCGAACCTTTAATATTTTTGAAAAAAAAAAAAATTAGTTTAAAAAAATTGTATTAATAAACATTTAACATTTTATTGTGTTATTAAAAATTTGTTAAGACATTACTTAGGGTTTATAAATTTTGTTTGAAAAATTATAAAGTAACTTTAAAAAGTTAATTTATTATTGGATGATTGTTTGTGGAGTATAAAAAATAAATTTCAACATTTTTATTTGTAGTGAAAATTAAAATGTTAACAATTTTATATACAATTTTCAAATTTAATAATCAATACAATTATTAAAGTTAGGTAATATAAATAAATGTATAACCTATAAAGTATTGGATAAAATAACATAATATGTAACATGTTGGTTATAATTTAAGATATATTTACACAGTTTAAATTTAAAATGCTTTATTTTTGGTTCAACTTCTTTTTTATAATTTAGAAAAATATTTGAATCTAGTAAAAGTATAAAACAATTTCTTCTGAAAAAACGTCTTTTAAAAGTACTGTGTGGAAATAATTTGAAGTTTCTAAGAAAGACATTTATTTTTGTATCTGCCTACTATGCAAAGCAATACTCTCTAGAGGTGGGAATTGTCAAAAGACATTTAAAACTAGTGTAATTAGGCGCCATTTAAAAAAAAACACCTTGTGGAGTATGTACTGTCTAAAAAAGAGCCTGATGAAAAAAATTATTGAAACATCGACTGTTTCTACCTCAAGTAATTCGGAAATAAAAAAACAATTAACAATTAGTAGAGAGTATTAATAAAAAAGGTTGTGGAATATTAATAACCATAGAGCAATCAAGATTCACAATTGCATTGGAGAAATGATGGTATTGGATATTCAACCATACACAATTGTGAAAGATCTTGGTTTTAGAAAACTAATTGAAGATATATGCCCTAATTACCAAATACCTAGTAGGAGTTACTTTAGTGAAAATATTGTTCCACAAATATATGGTAATCTGTTTAATTCAATCAAAAGTAATATATCTTATTCCAGTTATATCTCCCTTACTACTGATATTTATTCAGTAAATAGTTTAAAAATTGCCTTCATAAGCATGACAGCACACTGGCTCAATAATAAATTTTCCCAACAGAGAGCAGTAATCAGAGTTATACATTTTCCAGAAAGTCACACAGGAAAAAAAATAAGTAAGTATTTACATAAATGTTTGCTAAGTTTTGAAATTCCACACACAAAAATTGACACTGTTTTACGAGATAATGCTGTCAATATGGTAGCTGGCGTTAGAGACAGTGGTTTTGAGTCAATATCATGTTTTATACATACAATAGTTATGTATACATGACTCAATTTTGTCGCAACAATCTGTGAAAGAAATTTTAGTTTGTTGCAGACGTCTGGCAACATATTTTTACCATTCACCAACAGCAGCAGCAAAATTAGAAGTAATTCAAGAACAACTTGGTACAAATAAGCATAGGTTAATACAAGATGTTACTATAAGATGAAATAACTCCTACAATATGATGCTTGATCAAAGAGTTCCTTTAGCAACTTATACAGCTGATCATGCTACCCAATCAACATTAAATTCATTCCAATGTGGCTTATTAGATAAAGTTTTTCATATTATAGAACCATTTAAAACTTTAACCGTTAACCTCAGCAAAAGTGAGGCATTTTTATCAGATGTTATTCCATTGATTATGGCTCTTAAAGTATTTTTTAATCAAGCATTAGTTTGTGAGGCTTTTTTAAGTATAAATACTTTAGTTGAACAACTGAACGAGTCAGTAGACAAAAGACTGAGTATATTTTTACATGATAAGTATTTATGTCTTTCCACTTTTTGTGACCCTAGATATAAAGTAATGTATCAAAAGGAAGATGAGAATGTAATAAAAAATTGGCTAAATGAGCAGATGCAAGAAATGCAGTAACATAATTTAGAACTTGAATCCTCTGATTCTGATTGTGAAGAACCCACAGTAAGTGACACAAATGAAGTGTTTGTGAAACCAGCGTATCCGAAAATTTAATGAATGTTTTCGGCTAGTTTCCAAACTGACAACTATAAATGAATGTGATTCCAATTTTTTAATTACTAAAGATAGCAAAAGGTTTAAAAGATCACACTCTAATGTGCAAATAATCAACATAGAGATTGAAGAGTATTTAAAACTCCCTCTTGTTTTGGAAAATAAAGTCCTCTCTTGTGGTGGAAAAATTGTGGAAAAAAATTTAAACAAAATAGCCCAAAGGTTTCTTTCAGCACCACCTTCTTCTGTTGAAAGTGAAAGACTTTTTAGTACAGGTGGCAACATTTATGGACCAAGTAGAAACAGACCATCGCCAGAAAGCGGTGAAAAATTAATATTTATACATTGTAACTTGAGGGTAACAAGTGATAAATGATTTTCATGTTTTTGACATTTTATGTTTCTAAAATTATTGGTTAGTGATTGTTATAACTATTACATAATACAATTACACAATAATAACAAAATACTTAATTGTAGCGTTATTATGGAACTCCATAATAATGTTTTTCGCTAAGTTTGTTTCTTTCAAACATTTTTTATCAGTTAAACCAGTTGAGTAGCAAGATTGTAAGAACCTTTCTCTGTAGAGAAATTTATTTATTTTACCACAGCAACAATAGGCATCACGTTTAACAAACTTAAGTTCAATAAAATATCTTTCTCGTTTAAATTCCCATTTGTTATTTTAAGATTAACAAATGGTGATTTTATAATATTAGATTTTTGTGATGAACTAAAATAATACTCAATTGATGCAGGGGGGGGGGGTATTTATTTTACAATTATTTTAGTTGAGTAATAGTTTTGGTAAATCTGTTGTTCCATTTGGTCAGATTAGATTTATTCTGTATTGATAATACATAATAAAATTTAAACCAAAACTGTAGTTTGTTTTTTTATTTATAAATTGGGATACATTTATAAAATCTTATGTCCTTCTAATAGAAGGACATAGAAGTTCTATGTTCAATTGAACATAGATCATAGAAGAAATTGAACATTGAAAACATTGTAAAGAACATTGAAAAACATTGAGAACATTGAAAAGAACATAGAAGTTCTATATTCAATTGGTACGCTTTTTTTGATAAAAAATTTATCCATTTAAACCGTAGCTATGGTGCAGGTTAAATTTTATTTATATTTAGATAAGTGTATGATGAATTCCAAATTTGCATTATTGGCCGAACCTTTGCTAAGGTTCGGCCAAACCAAACGTTCGGCAAAACAGCCGAACGTTCGGCGCATCCCATATTAAAACACACACACAAAAAAAATAAAAATAAAAATAAAAAATGAAAAATATTAACAAAACAAATGCTCACTGTTAGGGTTATAAATGATAAGTCGTTGAAAAATAGAAGATTTATAAACAATATTTTCCTAAAAAATAGTTAAATTGAACAGTTTTAAATTTGAAAACAATTTAAAAGATTTAATTAGGAAAGATATTGTTCTAGGAACATATGCTTTTATGTTGTATGGATTAATAGCCGAAATGAACAGTTCGATATTAAGATACAGATAACCTAAAGTTGCAAGCAGAATATAATTACAGTTCTCTCTATAATTAAAATAGATGATAAATATAATAGGTAGTTTATTATGCTTTTGGCTCCAAACAAACTGATAATTTGATATTTGAATTAAGTCAAATAATTTAAGGAATTTAGATAAAAATAGAGTATGCTACAGTTCGAATTAGTACGTTGAAAATAAATTAATTTTGGAGCTTTATTTTGGAGATAAGGTAGTCTTAAAAAGCAAACTCCTAAGGCTGTCCCCAAACTTGACAACATATCTGAGAAGAGAATAAAAAATAACACCATAATATTAAGCAAAATTCCATTATTAACATCATTAAACTTTGCTCATTATATGACGGATTTAGCTCACATGATGTTTGATATGCTTAAGTTATTAAAAGAATGTAAATTTCTTTCCCAGGATTAATAGATTTATTTAATTCAATCATGTGAAGGTATTTGCATTTATTTGTTGATTTAAACACATTGTTCGTGTTTTTAAATAAATTTTTGAGTTAGCTAGGGATTAGGCAAGCGCAACGTGATTAAAAACTTTGTTTTTAAAAAAAAAAGAGTTTCGTGTGGAAAACACCGGAACCCACATGGAATCTATGTTGGGCATGATTTTTTTTCACTGCGACTGGTTTCAAAGTAAAAAATACAAAATGGGCACAATCGTCGATTTCTAATAAAAAAGTACTCTTTATTTTAAAAATTCAAAAAAAAAAAAAAGATCCTTTAAAAAATAAATTGGAGGCCCATGCCCCTCTGGACCCCCCTGGCTGCGTCGACCATGGTCTATCAAATGTAATTTTGTATTATTGATTCTATTACGAGTTAATAATGCAAAAGCAAATTATCAGCGCGTTATCAATGATCTTCAAAATGTTGCCTTTTTTGAAATTTCATATAAGCGTTAGAAAACGAATTTGCTAAGAAACTTTTTATATTTTTCAAAGGATACAATTGAGCGAGAGCTTCTTTTGTGTTCCTTAAAGTGTTTTGACGTATGAAATCAATAAAGAAATCTTAAGATAAATTTAGTGGGTTATTGTAATAAACAAACAAAAATAGTTTATAAAAAGGATATATCCCGTAAATGAATCTTTAATAATCGTTTTTCTAAACTAAAATTTTAAACATTTAAATGCGGTTGAACAGATTTTTTCCTTTTTATTGACTAAAACCATTAATGAAATAAAGTTTATATATGCTGAGTAGCTATTATCATGAATTTCCTATTTACAAATGATAAGTTACAGCAATTGTAAGTTACATAGACAACCCGCCTTTCTTGCTGCTCAATTCTCATTTCAATTTGCTGTATCTTTAACTATCTTTTAATTATACTCACAAGTAACAAACAATATTATATATACGAATATTAATATGCACTCATTATCTGCAAAAATCCAACTCGTTAAAATGTAATTTAACAACAAATAATTTTTTCTTGTATGATTAAGTTTTCAACAAAATCTAATGAATATTTATGTTTTAGGAAATAAACTTTTTTTGAACTGTCTTAAGCAAATAATGATTGTTTGTATGATTGTTATCAACATGGCTTTTTGTTTCGGTGAGTATATTTTTTTAACTTTAATTTAGAAATATTTTTTAATTAGGCATTTTTCTCAAGTTATAACTCTTTGAAAACTTGTCTACAAAGCAATCTTTCGTATGTAAGATTTCATAATATCGTTGATCTGAAAATTACTATTTAGTGAAACTATTTAACGAAACAAATTTAAAATGTTATACTCAATACGAACTCACTTTTTTATTAGATGTCAACTAAATTTGCGCAATATGCAGTCAGAACAGTGTTTTATTGTTTTCAAAAAAATGTTGTTGATGGAATCCTGCAAATAAAGTTTACTTATAAGATTACTGACGTTTGGGGAAGATTACATCATTTAAAAATATACACAAATGATCATAAACTTTTATTTTGAAAATTAGTAATAACTACACCATTTTTATTAAGATTTTTTGCTCCTTCTTTTTATTTTAAATTTTGTTGTTACATTTAGTGCTTTTACTGTTTGTTTCGTTAATTAAATAAAAATTTTGATTCTACAAGAAAATGCTCAGAATCTTTGACGCTCATGAATGTATTCATTAGATAGTGCATGTTTAATCATTGGTTAGGTCATCATAATAAGCTAAGTTTAGCCATACATTTGACATGATTAAATTTGTTTTATTTCAAAAGAAGATATAAAACTTCAATAGCTAAATATTTGCTTAGTAATCAAGTAGTAATGGCTACAACTTAGGTAAATGACACTATTTAATAGTACTAAATTCATTCGAATTTTCTTTGGTGTGTTTGAAGCATGTTTTATTATCATTCTGAATAAAATCAATACTTTTTTTATTATACATACATACATAGATACCTACATATCCTCTTAGTGTTCGGAAATTATGACAATATAAATTTTGAACCCCTCTTCCCCCTCAATTTGAGGGGGCTGTAAACTTTGCATTGTCATAAATATCGAAAACTTAGAAATTATTGCTTGAAAATTGAAATTTGTCGATGAATATAAACTTAGTTATAATAAGTAAAAAAAATATTTTAAAAACTAATTGACTTACGTTTAAAGCAAGGGGCAAAGGGTTTAGGGCTTTATTTGTTGCCAGACTCCGGTCATCTCAATTTTTTTGTAAATGTTCCTTATTTGACATAAACATAAACTTTTTAATGTTTGGAGTGTGCTCCATGTCTGAAAGTTATCTCAAACAACAAAAAAGGTTTGTTACGGACCTGATACATACACATATACATACATATATACATTTTCTTGTACTATACTTTTTATATTCTTATTAGGAATATTATCTATATCTTTATATTCTACTAGTTTATTTATAATTTTAGGTAAAATTATTATTCGCAATGTGATAAAAGATGGTTACTATAAATTAAATCCATTAGATATAGCGACAAAATCAGATTTTACTGTTGGTTTTATTGAAGCAAATGGAAGTGCAAATGACCCAATAAATTATTTTATTACAAATGTTTATTACTTACCACCTAATTCCCAAATATACGAACCGGTATCCGAAGGTGAGTTATGATGTCTCATTTTGTAAACCGAGAAGTTTTTTTTATCAGTTTGTTTTTATTAACATTATTAATTTATATTACCCAAAGTTTTGATGTATTTTATTTAAACCAAGCTATAATAAAAACTTGTTTTGCCAAAAATTGCAAAATACTAAAAACTTTATTTAATTATTTTTTATCAGCTCCAAGATTCAACATTAATACTTACCAACAATACGTATGAAAATATTAAATGTAAATAAAGTAATCTTTCTTTATAAAACATTTTTTTAAAACGTATTTACAACCTTAAACGAATATAAGTTAGTTTTTTTTTATTGAAATGCCAAACCCTGGTGACAAAAATTTGACACAATCTTTGAGAAGCGAAAACTTATTGAAGTTTCAGTTACCCGGTCTTACTTTTTTAGTTGTTTTGTTTATAAAGTGTTAATTATCTTTTACTAAAAGTTTCGTTTACTTAGATTAATTAATAAAAAAGTTACCTCAAAATGAAGCAGATAACATTAATTGAACAAGTGTACAACTTTTGTAGTTTGCATCTGCTACAACAAAGAACATTGTAGAGTATTTCGTTGCCTCTTATTACCCCAAGAGAACCATCAAACGTTATATCGCAAAGTGGATGAGCAATGAGCCAAAGTCTCGTTATTATTTAATATTCTATTTATTTCATTAAAGCGATTATTTCATTATTTCAGTCCCAAAAGCAAAAAATTAATGTATTGCTTACTATTATGTACTAATTTTTTGTTCATAAAACTTTTTTTTCGTACCATCACTGCTTGTGTTTATTTTGTGCTAAATTTTTGTCATCAGGGATTATGTTAAAAAAAGTAATTTTCAAACGTCCACTAAACATGTTAGAAAAAGCCTAACTTACTACTCAGGGGTAGACGCAGCGTATAGTGGCTAAGGATAATCAAAAACCCGGATTAACTCAGAAAAATTCAACAAATATCGTAAATAAACCCGTTATACGATGGAAAAAATTTCTATTTGATTCTTTGACGCGCACAACCCGCTTATACGCTTTTAAGACAGCGTTTAAGAGAGCATGCTTTAAAAATAATTGAAAATGCAGATCGCTTCTCACACATAAAATTGTTATTTATTAAATTTTATATTCTCCGCGTATTTCAACTTAATCTCTATCATACTTTTATTCTCATGTTCAAATTGATGAAAAATGGAACCCGTATATATAACTCAAATTGTGAAAAAAATAAATTATCTATTCTCAACACGTTTTTCAGTAAACAATTACATTCAACCTAAAACCTACCGTTTTCCTACTAAGTTTTCAATTGCAAATAGAAATAAACTATGGAAAATAGAAATAAACTATGGAACGCGTTTTTATATAATGAGCTAAAACTTTTTCTTCTTTTAAACAATTCAAAGACTTAAGCTAAAAATTTTGATAAATGACAATGAATTATATTTTTTCTAAAGCTTTTTATTAGGAGTAATCACGTAATAGTGAGGGTCACTCAACTTCGTGTGCACAGACGTGTTAGAAGCAATTTTTTGACTTATTACAGTCAGCAAAAATAAATTATCGTAAATTTAAAAAAGTATATATTTTGTACAAAGGAGCTTGTCAAGTGGACCAAAAAATATGTAAAAAACAAATGCTAAAAATGTTTCCTTACCAAGATTCAACACCTTACAGAGCATATAAATTACAGACCCAGTATTTATTGACCGGCACATATAAGAAAAAAACAAAGAAGATTTTTTATTCCAATTTTGATATACATTCAGATGAGTTTTAGAGAATATAGAAAATGACTTAGATAATTTTTATCAATGTGAATTTATATTCAAGGCAATTATTTATTGAATATATGCATGAAGGATCGTTTTAATGGAATTTGAAGTTGTATAATTTGATCAATTTTCATATTGACAAATGTCATTTCAAATGCTTTTTATTAAAAAAAGGTAAAAATTTATTTTTTTAAAAAAGCTCGGGACTGTATTGGTATGGATACCACGATGGCATCATTTTTAAATATTTGTCAAAGAAGAAAAGCTATATCCCCCCATTCCTATACCGACAAAAAGTGGCCTGAAAGAATTCGTCCAGTAAAACAAAAAACATTTAAACATTTTTACGACTTATTAGTTAAAGATAAAACTATATTTTTATAAAAAGATAATTTAAATGATACAACGCATTATAAGTGTTAAGTTAAACAAATTAAATTTATAAGCTCGTCACTGCAATCGTGAACACATGTCTGTACAGACAAAGTTATTTTTATAACACTTAGATCTCTTTGTTAACCAACTTCCACAAACACTCAAATCAATTAAACCCAATGGACAGGAAGAAAATCTGTAAATATTTGATCAAGGGATTTAACATTGACCTCCCAGCCAAAGCCTTCCGGAAAAGGAAGGTTGTTTAAAGGTTAGTAAGATCTTCTTAACACTAAACACAAAAAATGATTTCTAAATATTTTGTATTTTATGGCGCTCATGGTAGGTGGTAACTGCGCAGCATCTTGATAATATTTAAGAAAAAAAACCATCTTTGCTTAGCCAAGCTTTATATGTTATTAGGCTTATTTTTTTATCCATATTTGTTGAATAAAAAACGCTCAATACCATAAAGAGTAACCTGATTCGGCAATGACTTAGTATCGCCTAACATTTATAACGCATAAAAAATCTTGTCATTCGCAACCATGAATGACTTCCACCATGCTAATTTGAATTTTCCTCAGAAGTGACCGGTGTGGTCACATCCTGTTAATACATGAAAATCCAGTAAAACTTTTAAACTTTTGGAATCGAGTGCCTCAAAAATATTCTTGATACTGATGTCGCGTTCTTCTGATCCTTTTGTATCCATACTGATGTTGCTTTCTTTTGATCCAGTTTGTAATTATGTTGCAGGAGGTAGATGTTCATAGTAAAATATTAGCAATAATAGTACGTCAATATCTAAGAAGAAAACATAGCATTCTGAAAACGGGTTACATCTTGCAATCTAAGTGGCATGGAGCACGAGAAGAATGATTGCCTCTCCGTAATTATGGCTTAGCAGCCTAATATCAAAACTGGAAATATTTGTAACTGTTTTTAATTCATATGTTATTGAAAAATTGTTTATTTCAGCACCTTTGTCAACTCTTTTAACCAACGTCATTTATGTCACTAATGATTACTCTCTGGGTATTGCTTTTTATATTGTGGTTTAGTAGTACTAAATACTTTTCTTTTGGAAACAATTCTATCTCATGTAGTATTTTATGTTTATCTGTGAAAGGCATGGGCTGTCCGTCATCTGTAAAGATTGATTTTGGTACAACAGAAAACTCGTAGTTGCCAATATTATCCTGTACCGTAACAAAAAACGGTGAATATAATGTTTGTTTTCCTTTTAGTTGAGCAAGTTTCGTCTCAACACTATTAGTAATGTTTTTTCCTTATGTTATTTACTTTTGGATCTGAACTTACAAAAATATAGTGCATCTGTTTAATCATTGCGTTTCACCGTGATAGTTACGAATATAATCGTACAAACTCATTATGTTTATCTATTTTAGAGTAGCATATCTCTAATGCATTAGTTCTAATGGGATATTCACAGTATATAGTTAGGAAAACATTATGCAAAGTTTTAAAAAATAAAATAATTAACTTTAGTTATTTGATGAAAAAATTCATGATTTTTAATGTTCTAGCAGTATTGTCTTCATTGCAATTGTCAAACCCAGCTTTATTCATGTATTCGAAATATAGTCAAAAAGAATGGTAAGATAAATATGTGCACCGTGTGCAAGAGCTAAACTTCTAATAATTTGATATTATTTATGAAATAAAATCAGGTCTTTGCTCAATGACAGCATTAAATATAGGTACAATTAAAATTTTATAGGCTATGCATTCTCTTATAAAAGAAAATAAAGAGCTTCCATGTGATGAATAGAGATGTTCTTTAAAAATGTCTGACTAAAACTTTTAAGAAGTCAACTATATGATGATCAAATAACCAATAGGCTATTCAATGATCAATTGAATAGCCTATTGGTTAACAGACTATTTGATTATATATCATCAAATAGTCAATTAGTTAATCAAAAATGTTGTGAGAGGTTGCATACTAGGGACAGGAAAATGGCAATGAAGTGGAGCAACATTCGTTTGTAAGCTTTATGTCAACAGTTAGCGTAATAAAAAATTTTTATATATTATTTAATTTTGAAAAAATTAAGAAGTCAGGTAGATCATAGTTTGTTTTATGGCCTTTTTAAACCATACGAGAAACTTTTCTATATAAATTGAAAATATGAATAATAAATGTTCATTATTATGTTTAATGAAGTATTTCCAAATTTCCAAAGTTCTTTATGAAGTATTTCCGAATTTGAACAATTATTGAGTCTGGCTAACACTAAATTGAAGTCTTTAATGCACAAAAAAAGAATTAGTTTTTAATGCTTGATAGACCTTTGTTAGTCATAACCAACTTTTATCCTTGAATTCTTTTGCCACTTATCTGACCAGTAATGTGAAAAAAATACATCATTACATTAAGAAAAGGACATATATTTTGACGATAGATTGAGAATAATTTATCTAAAATTACACTTTGTAATAATTTATTTTTTTAACTCAAAATATTTAATTTTAAGCAAAGCGAATGCGTATTATTCTTTGTTTCAAAAATAATAATAATAACAAAGCAAATAGATAAATAGTAGGAGCATGTAACATTTAAATAAATTTCTATAAAAAGTAAGATGATTATAATTAGAGAGGTTATTATAAATTTTTTTGGTTGATTATATTTTTAAGTAAAATAAAATTTCTTTTTTAGAATTTACTAATTGGCAATTATTTGCAACGTCGTCATTAATTAATGACTGCGACATTACAACTTTGAAATTGTATTCTAAAAGGAGAAGATGCTTTTGCATTGATCATTTCAGTGGAGAAATTAAAACAACTTCATATTTTAGTAAAATGGAACAGCATGTTGATGGTCAATATCAAATAGAGTTTGAAGTTAAGAATAGTATTATAACATTAAAAAATAATTTACCTATATCAATAAAGCTTTTTTCTATCTGCAACAACATAACAAGTTTATACAATTCAATTATTCCATTATGTGATCTTTCAGTGTACAAGTCTGATTTAATGAAATCTAATTTGCTTTTTACTCATAATTTAGCTAACACCATATTTGTCTCAGCTATTCAATACAGTATTGAAAGTGAAGTAAAAATTTCTATTGGTTCAAATGTTAGTGTTTTTATTCATAAAAAAGTCGCAGTTGTACGAAATTTTGACTTCATTCACTTAAATTTAACACAAATAGTTCTGATCACACCACCTATTAAATGGAAACCTAGTGATACCTTATTTTTAGAACTTATTGTGAATTCACGTTTAAACTATGTTTTTGATATTCAGTATATTGGTATTGAAGAAGAAGACTTTTGCTCGCTCAATCCTGTATGTGTAAACTCTATCAAGCAACTTGTCACATTTCAAAATATATATTCTCATCAATGCCCAAGTAATGATCAGTACGGTTTAACTGCTAAATATGGATATTGTAATGGTAGTTAACTTTTGTTTTTTAAATAAATATTTAAATACATACATACATACATACATACATACATACATACATACATACATACATACATACATACATACATACATACATACATACATACATACATACATACATACATACATACATACATACATACATACATACATACATACATACATACATACATACATACATACATACATACATACATACATACATACATACATACACTACATACATACATACATACATACATACATACATACATACATACATACATACATACATACATACATACATACATACATACATACATACATACATACATACATACATACATACATACGTACGTACATACATAAATAGATATACTCATACATAAATACATAGATTCCAAATCTTTTTGCAGCCGTTAACTGTTTTTAAAAGTTCTCAAATAGTAAAACAGCTTTTAGGTTTTTGAAAAATGGTTATTTGAAAATAACCAATGTTCAAAAACTCTACTGCCAACCTTGGGTTTGGAAAAAAGTGTCGAAAATACCAAATCCAGGCTGTGTACGTCTACAAGTAAAACTAGTTAGTTTCTAAAATGCGATTTTTTTTAAACATTTTTTTCTATATATGTTTTGCTTATATTTGACAAACTGCAAATATATTACATATTTTAAAAACACAAACAAGGCTTCTAAAAGAAGATCACTATGATCTTATCGTCAAAAGCTTTTTACAAAAGAGAGTACGTAAAATTATATAAAAACGTCTATTTACAAAATAATACGTAAAATACCATAACATTAAGTATTAAGTACGTAAAATACCAAAACATTAAGTCCTGCTTAATGTAAACTGACTTATTACTGGTCACATTGCATTTATTATTTCAAAAGATAAATTCACATCGCGTAATAAAAACAAACAAATTTAAATTTAAATAGATCAATTTACGATGAATATAATTTTATAATGTTTTTAACAAAATAAAAGTTAACACGTGTTAAGGCGTCAGTTTTTTAAATGCTAGCTATAATTTCTGGTCAGTTTTTTTGATGCTACCTAAAATTTCTGGTCAGTTTTTTAGATGCTTCCTAAATTTCTGGCCAGTTAATCTTAATTTTGATTATATAAAGAAACTCACAAATTTGAAGAATTATTGATAAATATACAAAATGTACATTAATGCATATACAGAATTAACAATACTATTTTTCTATAATACTTTCAGGACTTGAATGTTATCATAAAAACTTTGAAAGTAACAAACATTGAGATTACGGTAACAAAAAAATAATCAAATATTTCAAGTATGCTTTCGAAGCAGTGGGAAGTCTTTTTGTATTTTAAATACCCATTTTAAAAATTACTAAGATAAAATATACTTTATTTATTTTATAACAGAGCAATCCCACTCTTCATTAAAGATTTTAGTTCTTTTGGAAGTCGTCCACAATTAGGAAAGTAGGCCAAAAATAGGTTAGTTTACCCTATATATATGAATATAAATTGTACTCAAGTATAAAATAAAAGCATACTTAACTCAAAAAATAAAACATAATTAGTTGAAACTTTTTTCCAGTGAGCAAATCCAGGTTTTGCGATTTTTATAAAACCCTGACCCGAATATAATAAGCGTTTGAATATTGAGATTATTTTTAATAGTGTATATTATACACTGCATAAGTAATAACAAATTTTGCTATAATATGTTTAAAATAATTATCTAATAAACCTAATATATCGCAAGTTATCATGAGGAATGAGTATAAATGGTTTAAATAAATTTTTATAATACGTATCTTGATTTTACAAAAAACGTAAAACCTGGATTTGCTCATTGGAAAAAAGTTTGGACCAACTTTATTAAGTCAAAATAACACGGCTCTCAAAGTTTTTAGTATTAGATGTTAATAAAAAGACGGTATATTTTTCTCAGTTACTTGGTTAAGTGTTTTAAGAAGTATTAATCAAAGTTGTAAAATATCTTCTTTGCTATTTTAAATTCCATAACTAGAATAGCTTTTATATTGATAGGTATTTCATAGGTTGTGTAAATTTTTTTTTTATCTCCTAACACGCACTAAAAAAAGTTTAAATCAAGAGTGTTAAATGTAGCAATCTCATCATTTGTAAAAGATTTGTTATTTTCTGCTGCGAGTTATTGATATTATATCAATGAATAGCAAGTTTGATTTTTCAACACCTTGATTCTTGAATCCTTTTTGATTTATTTTGAAGAAGAATATTTAAAATGTCCTCTATTTTTAAAAATGAATGTAGATAATTTTAACTATATTTGGAAATACAAATAAAATCTGAGAAAGTTTTTAAGATTATTATTTTTTTCTAACTGCTTTATTAAAGTCATCTCAAAGGCCAACATTCTTCTTCATTTCCATTTACTTCTGGAGTACCAAATGGTTCTATCCTTGGTACTGTTTTGTTTTTCATTTGCATTAATCATCTTCCTGATAATTTGATATTTAATGTGGCTCTATTTGCTCTTGACTCAACTTTATATTCCTGATAAAAAATCTTCTCTTTTCGATCGCTTAGAAGAAGCAGCCGATTTTGAATCTGATCTCACTTTTGTAACAGATTTAGGCTTGCAGTGGCTTGTGATTTATTAAATCCAACAAAACTCAGTTATTTACTGCAAACAATTTTCGCAATACTGTCGACATTCCTTTACTGATGAATGGGAAACCTCTCATTGACTCCTCTTCTTTACGTATAATGGATTATCGTTCACTTATGCCCTCTAATGGAAACCATATACACAATCAATCGGTAAATTAGCATCTGCCAAGGTTACTTCTTTTTATTGCACTCGCCATTATCTTACTCCTAAAACCGTTCCCTACCTCTACATATTTTTTATTAATTTCTGTATAATATACTAATGTCATATTTGGGTTGGTTCTTTTAATGATGCTCTTTTTCTTCTAAAAAAGGTCCAATAACGCATTGTAAACGTAGTTGGAACCGCTCATCTCTCAAGCTTAAGCATATCTCCAATTGTTGTAAAGTTGTATCTCTTTCTTTTTTCTACAAATATTTTAGCGGTTGCCGCTCAAAGGAGTTATTATCTTTTGTTCTATCAACCAAAATTCATTCTCGCTTGAATTGACTTATAATTTATATGCATCTATTTTTGCATGCTTTAAAAGACATTAATTGTCTAGTTGTTTCCCCCGCATTTCAGCCCTTTGGGACTCTCTCCAATTTTCGTGTTTTACTGACTCATACAACCTACAACTTTTCAAATCTTCTTTCAACCGTTTCCTGCTCTTTAACTTTTTTCTTTGCTTTCTAGTAACTCCCAACTTAATAGTGGTTGCATGCAGCATTGTTGGGAGTAAATCAAAAAAAAAAAAAAAAAAAAAATTGGGCTTACCCAATTTACTCCTCGGTGTATGCAAGGCGTTCGAAGCACCATAATCTCAAGCTGAGTTTTTGTCATTATAGACACTAAAATCTATGCCTGTTGTTGACACTAAAATCTATGCCTGTTGGCAATAACATCTCAACCACTGCCTACTGAATTTTCTTATGATTTTAAAAATCTACACAAATCGCTCTTTTTTAATTTCCATTCAATTTGCGTATTTCATTTTTTCCACATGTGATGGTAAATCAAAAAAAAAAATTTTTTTCTAAGTAAATAATTTTTCTTAAAAAAAAATTAAAAGATATATATTTATTTAAATATACTTTAATATTCCCAACAACTTAAAAGAATTTTCACATCCGCTTGTTCGCTAAACGATTATTTATTCGTTAAGCAAATAAAGAGTAACAAATATATTTGTTGAACGAATATAAGAAATACATCTTTTTGGTGAACAAGTAAAATTCATTCAATAATCTTCAAACAACTAAAATGAAAACAAACCAATATTCGTAATTGTTTGACAAGTATGCGTTAAAATATTCATTTATCGAATAAGTCTCTGTCCTAATGTATTGAAATGACAAAAGTAAATTTTTAGAAAATAAAATAAAAGTAATAATAATTTTTAGCTTGAAAACAAAGTTAAAGTGAATTTTAGAAAAGATTATGGTAGATGATGAATAGTAAACTAAAGGTGGAGTTAAATAGGTGGTTCAAACTTAAAAATTTAGCAAAAGCTTTTTTCTTTTTTAACGGGTATATATATATATATATATATATATATATATATATATATATATATATATATATATATATATATATATATATATATATATATAACGTATATTTAGAGAATAATGATCCAATAATCAACGCCACGTCTGCATACCTTAACTGGGATATTATGGTAAAAATTGGACAACCTTTACCAATAATTTCAAATTTTATTAACGATCCAGAGGGTAAACTGCTGCAGTTAAAAGTTGCAGCTGTAAAGTCTAAATATGGAAATTATTCCACTAAAGTTATAAATATGCAAAATCATCCATACTGTGATCATTTGAATGAAAGTGTTTTTTTTTGTTTTAACAGTTCAACGGGAACGTTATATAGTACTTATAATTTATTTGGTACAGTACCTGATGAAGTATTTAACATTACCATAGCTGTGTTTGATTTTGAGCTCTATCCGCCTCGAAAAAAAATATTTTACTTAAGTATAATGTTTCAATCAATATGTGCCAAACCTACAAACTCTTTTCGCGAAATTATAAAAAGTTGCAATACAGATTATTACGAGGGAATTGTCAATAACCACCGAATTTTAATAACAAGTCCACACCAAGTTAATAAATCATACTATATAAGTGGTATACGCATTTTAGCTAAACACAAATGTGATTTTATGGAATTGATAATATCAATATTTCAGCTCAACTATACAACGACTGTTAAGTTTTTTTGCGTTGGAAATTATGCATTGGTTGATAAACCAATTATATTTGAAGATGGGCTTAATTACAATATCTGCGCTAGAGTTTATAAAGATAACATAACAACAAACGTTATCGAAAACTTTAGCAACCTAAAATTTGTTATGATTAAAAAGCATAATTACTGTTCAAATACTGACTGCATTAATAAGTTTAATATGTACAACAAATCATTATGGGAAAACTCAAATATTAAGTCAACATGTGCTGAAGTTGATATTTTTGGAATTACAGCTAAATACGGAAATTGTATTGGTAAGTTTTTTTAAATTTGTTTTAAGTTACGTTTTGGTGTAAAGTTAAGCAACGGTTGTTAAGAATATTTAAAATATGAAATATAATACAAATTTTTATTATTGCTCGCATGTAATATTGCCTAATGTCATATTGTAAAATATTTTATTATATGGATTTCAATTATTAATTAAAATCTATGAACCTACTACTACCTTACTATAATCATATAATCACTATATATATATGTGTATATGCGTATTTATTTTTGTCCTTTAACATTAAAAAATCTTTTTTCATGTAAACTTTTTATATTACTTTCTCTATAATTTTAAGAAGAAAAATTTAAGAAGATTTAGAAAATTTGGGAGATTTAAGGTGGCTCACCATTAAATAAATCTCAATTATCAAAATTTAGTTTTTTGAATTACTTTTATTTTTTAGTCAGCATTGCTGTAAATATTTTTGAAATCTATTTTGAGATTGCTTTAGTTTATTATGAGTTATTCCGGTTTATTTAGGCTTAATCAAGACATTTTACCTTGACAACGGTTCCTAGCAACTCTAACTTAGGTTTAAAATTGATCTCTCTCTTTGCTCTTATTTAAGTTTTTTGTCAGAATTGTTATTCACGCGTTATTTTAATAGGCCTACATGGTTTGTCTAACGTTTACATGATAAAAGTATTGGTAAGTTACTTTAGTTGTATGAGGTTGCAACTGGATCATATCCCACTTGCAATAATTTTGACGACGTTAGTAATTTGCTAAACAATAATTTTTTTTTTAGTGGTGAGCCACCTTAAAAACTTTTTATTAGATTATTGTGTTAAATCCAATAATTCATTTAAATTGTTTTAATTTTTTTAAGTGGTACTTTTTGTGTATGATTATCAAAGTGAACAAAAATGAATGAAACGTTAAGTATTTATTATATGTGCGGATAAGAAGTTGTTCATAAATTACGTCACACTTTAAGGGAGGGGGAGAGAGATTGGTGGATTGGTTGTGATGACTCACAGAGAACTTGATACTAAAGAGTTACAACGTTATGGCAAAGGAGGGGGGGGGGAGGTGGTCTGAGACGGTTAAAAATTGAGTGACATAATTTATGGACGACCTTTAAAGAAGAGCGTAAATTAATACAACATATTCAAGACCTTATCGAGTTTTTAATACAGGGTACGGGCCTAGTTGCTTATTAAATTGTGTTCATTTTTAAACCTTGATATTCAAATTTTTTAATAATTCTGTTGGGCATAAGGGGGGATGCATACCCCCTATATCTTTCCTGGATCCGTTACTAATCCGCCCCCAGCCGTACATATGATTGAAAATTTAAAAAACTTTAAGTGATGTTAATAAAAACATATCAATTTTTAGAAACAATTTTGATAAAAACTATATCATTTAAGTATAAGATTACTTCAGTTGGAAGTTTAAAAAGTTTCAAGTGATGGTAGCTTTCGTTATTTGTTAACGTTGAGAACATTTTGAGTAACGCATGGCGCCTTCAAGCCTTCGCCTAAAATTATTCAACTTCCTAGCTTCAATTAAATTATTTTTATTATCATTTGTAAGATATTGTAATGTTTTTTTGAACTCAAACACTAGAGTTTATTTTCAAACAACTTGATTTCACTTTTTCGATTTAAACTTTTGTCAAGCATGAATACAAATATTTTTGTCGAAAATAACTTAATTTTTGAGTTTATTTTTACATCATTTATAGCTAATTTTAGTAGGGAAAGGCGGAAAACGTTTGAAAATCATAACTGTTTTGCAAAAATGTCTGCCGGCAAACATTTTAGCAAAACAGTATTTTTATATATAAAATTTTTTTTATACAATACTATTTTTCCAGTATGTTTTTCTAATCATAATGGTTGATTGCGAGAATGAGTTTTCAGTTTGTAATAAAATTGTAAACTTTTAAAACTCGAACTTTGTTACCAAGCTAAGTGATTCGCGAAAAATAATTTATCATGAGTTTTTTTTCCCCAACCATACAAAGTTTGATAAAAAAAAATTCATAAAAAATATAAATTAAAAAATAATTTTAAAATACTTTTGGTTAACCTGTCAGGTTTAACAAAAGTATGCAACATAAATATGCTTTACGATGAACCATCTCTAATTTTTCTTCTTTCGTGAAGTACCACCAATTAGCAATAATCCTAAATAAAATATAAGATTTTTGGTATTTTTTTTTCAATATTTATTTGTCGTATAATATTATTTACACTAAGGTTTATAATATTGTATGGGCAGGACTTCAAGAAGATTGAAATGACCTTAACACAAAGCCCTTAACAAAACTCTATTTTCTTCTACAATAGAAACATTTATATACTATATAAAATAAATATATACTGAGAATATAAATCACTACATATAACATAAATTTAATACTCGACGTACTTCAGAAGTAAAACTCAAAATAAAACATAACAAACCAATACGCAGTGCAGTAGTCTCTCGCTTAATTGCGCACCCAATTAGTTGCGCACCCCAGTAAATTTCGCGTTTAGGCCCAAAATAATTGTGTTTCAATTTTTTTAATGAGTTTTTTGTTGAAAGTGTAATTAGATCAGAAAACGTAACTTATATTTTCCTGTGTTAAGTTAAAAACTAGTTTTTATCATAAATATTTTAAGATAATGATTTTATCAGAATGTAAATATATAAATAATTCGAATTCGAATCGAAATAAATGATAAATTTTGTTTTAAACAGATAATTTTAATAAGATAGTTTTAACGATTTATCAGTCAAGTCTCATTGCAAAAACTTTAATAAAAAAACCTCATTTTAAATTTAGCCGTTTATTCACAGTTCTCTTATTTCAACTTTTTTATCCTTACTTCTTATGGCTAAAGGCAGAGAAAAAAGATTATCAGAAGATCAACGAGTCGAAATTATGAATCAGTAATTATGAAAATTAAACGAGAAAAGCTGCAGAATGCATATCAGCCTACAATTCATGACTTTTTCCGTCATGCATAATATACTTTTTAATAAAGATTTGTTTATATAGTTAATAATTTAGTTTGCTAAACTTTTTCTTATCTTTTTCTTATTTGCGCACTCCTAGTTAATTGCGCACCGCAGTGCCAGTTTCAATTTGCGCAATTAAGCGAGAGACTACTCTATAGCAAATGCATTTTTTAATTCATTGATTTTTTAATTGAAATTAAATTTAGGGGGATTTGATATATTTTATTTAAATTAGATCGATTTTCTTTTAAATTAATTATAATTTATGTTTCTACTTGAAGTCCATAAAATGTATCGTAAAATAAACAATTTAACGGCAAACGGAAAATGAAATGTATTAAATCATTATCAAACCAATAGAACTATGGTTTGCAAAAAAGATCGCATCTTACCGGTTCGCAGATTGCGGTTCGCTGTTCGCATTTTACTGACTACCGCAAACAAAATATAAATAAAAAATTACTATTTATAATTTGTTATGATTGCAATCAATTTAAATTTTTTTTTCATTAACTTTAAATTGTTTAAATGTAGTATAGAATACTGATCAATGTCTAATGATCAATGTCTGATGATTAATGTCTGATGATCAACGTCTGCTAGGCTTTGCGCAGCTCCTAATTGTCAGCATAAACGAGGAAAAAAATGTTGATAAAAGTGTGTCATTTTTTCGCTTTGCAATTTACAAAAATAAGTCAGTATCTATTTGACTACTTGACTATTTAAGTTTTTTAATAGTCAAATAGTCAAGTAGTTAATTTCATGATTTTACATCGAGTTTTGTAGTCTTTATTTTTCAAAGCTTGTGGAGCTTTCGTGACGTTGCGTTGTACTTTTTCAATTATTTTTATGTCATTATCAAGGTAAGGGTTTCAAGCTTGTATGGAAAACTCCAGATGTGATCTAATATATGCAACATAAACTTTTTTCCAAATATCAATGTCTCTTGACAGTAACGCGTGTTTAAGAATTCCTTGCATGTTATTTGCTTTGTTTGCAACTATGTTGCACTGTTGGGCATATTTAAGATTCTCAGAGATTAGATTTCCGAGATCATTTTCGAAATTTGTGGCTTCTAAAACTACATTTTTTATTTCATTCATAAAGTAATCAAATTTTATTCTTCCAGAGTTAAGTTGCATGACTTATTTTTTTTACATTTAACTCCATTAGCCAGGTTTGCGTCCATTTAACAATCTCGTCTAGATCGGATTGTAAACTTGCTCGGTCTTCATCATTTTTGACAACTTTCATGAGCTTTGTGTCACCTGTGTACATTTTGCTAATGGCTGATTTAACAGGTCATTAACAAATATGACAAAGAGCTTTGGTCCTAAAACAGAACCTCGGGAAACGCCGCTAGTTACATCAATTGAATCATGTATTGAATCTCCAAGTACAACAAGCTGCTTGCGTTTGTTAAGAAGGATTTTATACAATTTGGAAGATTGATATTTATACCATACATTTCAAGCTTTGCAGCAGCCTTACGTGCGAAACTTTATCAAATGTTTTTGCAAAGTCAAGAAAAATTAGGTTGAATAATTTTTTTTTGATTTGCTATGAGTAAAAAGTTCACTGTTTTTAAACGATTTGTGATGTCTTTTTTGAAATAAAACCGTTTTGAGTTTTTTTTAAACAACTTGTTGTTTATCAAATGATTGATTGTAACTTGTCTAACTATTTTTTAATTCCATCAAGCATTTTTTAGGTGTTTGAGAACAATATTTTGGTCAATTGTCATATCCGAAGTTGAAGCATATGTTTTGGATGCAAAAGGTTTTAGTGGCTGAGCCAGCGGTTGTATTATTTGATGCCTTTAAAATAAACTTATGGCATGCTTCATTACAGAGGTTAGACCATATGGAATAACATTATGGAACATCGTAATCCATAAATCTAGCTTGCCAGTTTATGTTATTTATAAAAGTGTTTACTTCATCATTTTTACCGTATTTATAATGAAATTTTTGGTTGTTAAAACTACTTTGATAACTACTGCTTAAATTGTGCTGCCAGCTAAAAAATATATGCCATTGAGAGGGTGCAACAAGACAAGGTCCTGTTAAAATTTTGTTGATTCTATCTTTTAATTCTGTTATAATTAGATCAAGTGTGTTGTTTAGATTTCCATCAGTTTACTTTAGAGTTTGACATTTGACATGATGGTAGAGGTGGTTGTTACAGAGGGCATCATTGAACCTGTATTCAAGACTACTTTCATTATCAGATGTGATACTCCAGAAAAATTGCATTCAATTTTCGAGGCAAGTTATGCCTGGAAAGTTGAAGTCACTTGTCAGAATTAAGCCATTATATTCTTTTGTATCAACTAAGTATATAGCTTAACCAAGAGCATAAATTAGTTCATTTAATTGTACTGAAGGAGTTGGCAAATTCCTCTCAGGACAACACATACAACCTATTAGAAATTTTTGTTGTTGGTAGTTTTATTTTAATCCAGATTTTTCAGATTTTTTTGCATTTAAAGCTTATATTTATCTGCAAATTGTCTAATTCACTTTCCAATTTACCATACAATACACCAGCTCCATAACTGATTTTATCTTTCCTAAATAGCACAATATTACTACAACTACTATTATTTTTCTTTTTCCCACTATCCTACTCTACTCATTATTATTTGTCTTTACTCGGTATTACCTCTTTTACTACTACCTACCTTACTATAATTATATAATCACTATATGTATGTGTGTTTGTATATGCGTATTTTTTTTGTCCTTTAATATTAAAAATTTTTTTTTCTTAGTTTTACTTTCAAGGTCTCTGTTTTGAGTTAGTTTTTTATTATTTGCATTTTTTCTTTACAAAAATGGTATTATACTATTTTTTACTATATTGTAAGCAGTACCTTTTTTGTGTGAAATATATTGATTGATTGATAGACGCACGCACACAGACACACACGAAAACAGACACATATATAAATACAGTAATATAAATATCTGCATGTATAATTTTTTATTTTAGATTTAGACATTAATAAAACGATTGTATGCAAAAATTTACTAAAAACTGTCATAAAAGCTTTTTAGGATGACTGCAATTATACTCTTCTACTTAATCTTCATCCAACACATTCATAATATTTGGATAGAAGTCTTACACTATTTTGTTAATATGCTAATTTATTATTATGTTAAATTTTACAGTTGTGACATAGCTCTGTGTTATAAAAAATGCCTTAAAAAATAACTCGTATCATTAATAAAAAAATTATATCGTTTTATTCATAAAAAAATTTATATTTAGTTGAAATATATATTTAAAAAATTTATTTATTTGAAATGAACTAAATTAAAATTACAAGTTTTCAATATCTTTAACAATTTTTTATCATATTTAAGATAATAAGTATATTGAAAACATATCAACACTAGAAGAAGCGTTTGAGTTGTGTTACACTAACAAAGCTCAATAAATAATTTACATAGCAGTTGTATAATTTTGGGCTACTCAATTAAGTCTTTTTACAAATCTAAATTACAGAACTTTAATATAGCTTCAAATCGAAATATTGGATCTTTTCAACCCCTTCTTGTTTCCAGCGCGGTCCTTTCTTTTTTTCTCCACTAGATCAAATCGGGACAGGAGTCCAACGGTAAACAGTCTAAAAATATATAATAATGAGTATGCTAAAAAAATTTACGACCATCTAAATGACTGTACATCGATGTATTTTATTATGTAGTACTTAAACCAAGCTAAACATTAGCACCTCTCAGATTTGCTATGAAAGCCGAGTTATTGACAACATATATTATTATTTTTATGTCTTCTATGACATGACTTATTAATTTAATTTTGCTGAAATTAAGCGTTGTAGACCCATAACAATTTAAAAATCCGTTATTGACTAAATACTATCAAAAACGAAAAGATAATTTAGCTAATACACATTAAGAGTTGTTATTTATTTAAACTGGATAAAAGTATTACTCAAAGCTCTATTTTAGCCTGAAACATATTGATGCTTTGCTTAACAACATAAAATTATAAAAACTGGCGATATCATTAGAAACACAGATGAAATACACATAAACGAAAATAAAGACTAGAAAGCTGTACTGATGTTTAGCTATAAGAAAGTGCACCTTCCCAGTATCATTTTCACTTGGTCTTTTGTATCCAGACCAAAAGTTTTCCAGATAATTCTAAAGATAAATCTATTGTCATTATGTGCATTATTTACTGGCTTTGTTAACGACAGACAGCAATTAACAAGGAAATAACAACTTTAACATAAAAGTTGAAGAGCTAATCTTTTGTCTTCACTATTTCATCATTCAACTAAATACATACAACAAAATTATTCCGATCATTTAAAAACATTTTGAAAAATAAGTTGCAAGCTTACTGAATGCTACTTCTTTTCTATCGTCCGCTTCACTAACACTTGAACAAGTAAATACAGACAGTAATTGTTGACAGGTTTCTTTTTTGCCTGGAAATAAATATTTTAATTTAATATGTTGTAAACAACGTTCTTCAAGCACAACACATTAAAAAAATAGGTGACATAATATCATATGCTTGTAAACTTAAACTATTTGCGTATTTTAGCCTTGCTCATAAGATAAAATTTAAAATTAAAAAGTAAAACTTTTTAAAACTAACTTAATTATAACTCATCTTGATACCGTGGCTCTTTGTTTGGTGGAGAATTTTTGTACTTCAGTACATTTATGCCTTGTGGCCAATACAATTTTTTCTCTGTCTTGTCTAACCATCTTACTGGCACCACGCCACATAGTGAGTCAAAATCCATTAAAAAACGGCAAAAAATCCTCCATAAAAAACTATTGCTAGAAAATAATTAATTAAATTATAATGTAACTCAATAACACTAAAAGACAATAAATAATTTTTTCATGAATAATTTTTAAGATTTCATCAATTTATACGCCTTTTTCAAAGACTAATTTATTTTATTTTATTTATCGGAAAACTCGTTCAAAAAAGTCTCGCTTAAGTGTCACTCTTTTAAGATTGATATGGGTAAAAACAGTTCAGAATTTAAAGTCATATGTTTAAGATGTTTTGTAACTATTAACAACATTTTTAACCATAAATTCTAATTTTAGATTTTCATTACTGAGATCTGAAAAACGTGTCATAAACTGATTTTTTAAATTAGTTTAATTATGAGTTTAGTTCAAAAACTAAAAGATTCTACTAGATTCAATGGTAGTTTTAATATTTTCCCATTAATAGGTATATATGAAAGTAGAAAAAATAAAAATCATTTGCCCCAACATACCCCAATTAAAATAAGACCTCTTAAAATACTTCGTTTTTTTGGTATTTTTTTTTTTCCGTTTTTAATTAAAACTTGGGTATAAAGTAACGAACAATAGTTCATTGCTTACATTCATCAAACAAATAATATATTTAGTTCCTATTAGTAAAAAAACTCATGTCAAGCAGATGGTACTAATTATCAAACCTTAAAAACCAAAATATGCTCCATTTGATGGCATAGTGCATGTTTTAAAATTAAAACTTGCGTATAAAATAATTAACAATGGTTCATTGCTTACATTAAACATAAAAAAAATGCATTTAGTTCCTATAATTCAAGAGCTAGGGATTAATCATGATGATTTACTTGAAGCTCTTCTACGTGAGTTTTGTAGACTGGAGGGTCTATGCTATGAAAGTGTTGACAAACCTGAAGTGATAAATCTAAAGAAAGCTCTAATAATATTTAAATGTAAATTCCAACCAAAGTTGCGGAAACATTTAAGAACCTTCGCTAGACTTTTAGAACACGAGCGAACTTGGTTGAACAAATATGTAACTGTTAACAAAAAAAAATTTTGCAGCAGGTCCAGGTAGAAAGTGCAAGAACTGGAAAGACTTTGGTGATAGAAGCAGAAAATCTGAGATAATTATAAATTAAACTCAAACCAGTTTAAAAAATAGCTTACAAGCTTGAATATTATTTTAATCAAGGTTGCCAAATTGGCTGAAGATCCTCGCATTAGCTTCAATAAAAAAAACCACTAGAGATCCTAACAAAAAAGGCTTTGTTGTTATCATGAAAAGTGCTTCAAACTCTAAAAAAGTTAAAATCACTGAGATAAGTTTTCCGATAAAAATGAAAACCGAGGATGCCTTGAGCTTAAAAGTTCAGTGTGACCTTTCAGATAAACAGTATCAAATTATTAGAAACTCATCTATAATATATAATGCAGGTATTTATTCTTCACTTCACGAAATTAAGAATGAGAGACACAAATGTTATCCTGAGGGTTTATTTTGACAGAAACATCTGCTTCAACTCCTCTACAGGGTATGTTTAATCATACTCTGACAAGGATATTAACTTTTGCGGAATGCCAAGACTCTATGAGAACGTTTGCTGAAATTGGTGGGAGGTTTAAAGGTTAACTTCATTTTAAAGGTGATTTTGATGGTGCCCCCAGTCAAAGTGTCTATAAACAAAAATATACTGATACAAATATTGGTGAGGTCCAAGTTAACGAGCAAAGACTTTTCCAGACAGCTATTGTTCCACTTAAATTAACCATCATGAACAAAAGTGTATGATTAAATAAGAAGCCCTCCAGTACACATTACTGTAGACCCCTACATCTCCAATATAAAAAAACCCCCAGAAGAATCGATAAGAAATATGTATGAACTTTTAAAAGCATAAATAAATAGACTAGTCAAGTTTGAAGTAAAGTTAGAAGTAGAGGAAGACAAACTGGATAGGATTATCACACACAAACTAGATTTAACCATGTTTGATGGTAAAGTGGTTAATGCCCTCACTAACACTCTGTCCTTCCAATAATGTAATGTTTGCAGAGCCCAGCTAAGCCCAGTGAACCTCATAACCAAGCATTGATCAGATCTAAACCAATGAATGAAAAAGCTTTATCTTGAGACCTTTCTACACTGCATTGCTGGCTCAGATTTTTTGAATATATTTTACATTTAGGAAATAAGTTAGACATTAAAAAATACTTTTCCAAATCTTCTGCTGAAAAAGCATCAGTAAAAAGTAGAAAAAAGAACATTCAACTGAGGTTTAGAGAAGACCTAAGTCTTACAGTTGAAATGTCTAGACAGGGTTTTGGCAACACTAACGATGAAAACACTGCCGGAAGGGCATTTGG